>NC_021165.2:35301959-35346136 GCF_000331145.2 Cicer arietinum
AAACCAACGCCAAAACGACCGTGTGAAAAGTGGCTATATTATCCACTAATTGGTTTTGTGATTTATGGTAATTTTCCTTGACCGAATTTCGAATTTAGTTTTTAGAGTATCTTCTCATATTTTATTTTTAACGATTACCTATAAACTGTCGAGTTAGATCGATTGATGGACAAAGAGTCAATGAACGAAGGCTGTTTGCTCGTGGAATTCTATTCGTGTATGAAAGCGTTGAAATAAGGTAAGGGGTGAGAGAACGTTTGAATTCATGAGTGTAATATATTGTGAGATGAACGAGAAAACCGTATTTCCCAACGATTCATCTGGGGCTCGCTACGTAAGGCAGTAACCCTTTGAGGGATAAATTAATTAATGTGAAAATATGGAAATTGAGAGATTAAAATATAGAATAGAAATATTTGTAAAGTGTTGATTGATTTAATTTATTTGAATGTGTGATATTGATATTATTGTGATATTGGGTGTCAAATTAAATTTATATATGTGTGATTAGATGAGTTTATGTGATGTGATAACAAAAGATGGATGTGTTGTGATAATTTTATGTAATGATGATGATGTACGATTAATAATTGTGACGTTATAAATTTGTGATAATGTTTGATTGATGATAGTGATGCTATAAATTTGTGATGAGTTTATGTGATGATGATTATAGTGATGTTCTAAACAGTGATGAGAATATTGAATTAACCACATAGTTGATGAAATAATGGTGATTTTAATTTGTATTTGAGATGACGGTTTTAATAGAGTATCATATACCAACGAGGGGAGAAAATAAATATTGTGAATTTGTGAAGTGAAGATTATTTTGTCTTCATATAGGTAGGGCTTGACAAGCCTAGCGATTCCGAGGAAGTACAACTGAATGAGCCTGATCGTGGCGGTCTGCTGTCGAGCCTCAAGGCAAGATTGTTAGACCTTTGAGGTATTCGGGTGGGGAATTCCTATGTGACTTGGAGGTAGCACTCCAAATGTCAGGAGCTACCATGCAACACATGTTTACCTTGATTGTCGCGTATATGTGCCTCAGGTTGAGTTGAGGGGATGTATGAGGACATGGCCAATTTGAATTGTCCGTCCACCGGGATGGTGGCATAGTATCAAGTCTCCTAACCAAGTACTTCAGAGTTATAATGGTACCACATTGTGAAATAGAGTCTAAGCTCATGCATAACATTGCATTTTCTTGTGATTGTTTTGTTGTGATTAATATGTATTATGTGTGACAATAATTTATGCGATGATTTGGTGTTACAGTGAAGTGTATGGATTTTGATTTTGACTATATAATGTGATGTTTTTCCTTGAAGAATGTTTGTGTAATGATACAGTTTATTGATGATTAATTATGTGTTCCTCTTATTTATATTATACTATCAACATGATTTCAAAACTCACCTCCTTCGTTGTTTGTGTTTGACTGGTTTGGCCCTGCATTTGCGAAATCGCAGTTATTACAGGTTAATGAGTCTCGAATTTCAAGTTTAGGAGAAACCCTACTTTGATAGGTGATACCGGGAATTAAGAGTTGTAATGTGTATTTTACTTATGTTATTACAAATGACTTTTTATATGAAAACTTAGTACGAGTAAGTCTTGGGAATTAAATCAAGCAATTCTAGTTAAATCAAGTTCATTGATATTGTACTATTTTAATTGAGGAACAAAGTTGAACTGTTACATGTGTATTTAGAGAAATGTGATATCCTAAATTAGATATTAAAGTTTTTATTCTTTTTAACAGATTTTCTTTATCCGCTGCAAGTTTTCTTCAAATAATTTAGTATAAATTATTATAAATGTTATTTTGGGGTTTAGGATGTCACAAACAACATAACCCTCAAATTGAAACATTCTTTCTTATACCCATCATAAACTTCCACACATGTCTCCCACATATTTTTTAAATCTTCAATTAAACGAGTCAAGTATACGTCGATATCATTCCCCGGTTGTTTTGGTCTAGAAATTAACAGAGACAACATCATAAACTTACGCTTCATACATAACCATGGAGATAGGTTATAAATTAACAAAATCACAGGTCACGTGCTGTGTGAGATGATGTGAAGACCATGTGGATTCATTCCTTCAGTAGAAAGTGCAAGTCGTAGATTTCTTGACTCTATCCCGAATCCAGGATACTCGTGATCAATTTTTGCCCATTGTGGAGAATCTGCAGGGTGTCGAAACTTTTCATCTCTAATTCTTTCATGTGCATGTCATGTCAAGTGTTTTGAATCTTCTTCACTGCGATACATGCGCCTAAATCTTGGTATTATAGGAAAATACCACACGACTTTTGCTGGAGTAGATTTTTTCTTCTTATATCGAGAGACATTGCATTTCAAACACGCCTTTAGTAATTCATATTCGTTTCGAAATAAAATGCAATCGTTAGGACACGCATGAATCCTTTCGTAACTCATGCCAATAGAGCACAAAATTCGTTTAGCCTCGTAGGTACGATTGAGAAGTTCATTATCATCTGGCAACATATCTTTTAAGAGTGTTAATAATTTTGTGAAGTTTTTATCAGACCATCGATTACTCGCTTTTAAGTTGTACAACTTTAATATTGCCGACAGTCTTGTGAATTTAGTACAGCCATTATATAATGGTTTCTCTGCATCACTCAACAAACTCTCAAACATTTTAATCGAGGAAATGTCTTCTATACAATGACTTCCAATATGACAATTCAAAGAAAATTGACTTTTTCAAATTTATTGGTCAAACCTTGTACTTTTTCAAGTATTGGTCAAACCTTGTACATTTTTTTCATTATCATCTGGCAACATATCTTTTAAGAGTGTTAATAATTTTGTGAAGTTTTTATCAGACCATCGATTACTCGCTTTTAAGTTGTACAACTTTAATATTGCCGACAGTCTTGTGAATTTAGTACAGCCATTATATAATGGTTTCTCTGCATCACTCAACAAACTCTCAAACATTTTAGAACAATCATGAAGATCTTCTTCAACTGCTTTTGCAATCTCCTCAACTCGGTCTGGCTCATATGTATCTGTGTCGAAATCAGTTGAAGCATATGTCGAACCATTTTGAAAATTAATGTTTCCTTTTTTTTTCTCACCATGTCTTATCCAACATGTATAGCTTTGATCAATTCCATGTCATACTAAATGTCCTTCCAATTCATCTACTCTAACGCGTTTTTCAAAACAACATTTTAAACAAAGACAAACGACTCTATTTGGATCTTTTGCATTCTTCACTGCAAACTCAACAAACTCCTTCACTCCATTTTCATACTCTTTTGAATATCGTTTGACAGACATCCATTTTCTGTCCATTTTATATGACCTATATAAATGCAGTTACACAAATAATAAGTTACTGATAACATTATACCAATTTATAGTACACATATATATCTAATATTGGAAAATAGAAACCAATGTCCAAGTCTGATTTCAAAACAGAACAGATCAACAAATTTCAAAAAAGAATAGATTTTATATGATTTATTATGTAACAATTTATCAGTTTTAGTGATAACAAAAAATTAATAAATACAATACGTACCTGAAACAACGTATCCAATTTGTTTTAAGGGAGGAGCAGTAGATGGGCGCACAGTAGAGGAAATCTGGGTTCGCATAGTAGAGGAGATGAGGGTTCGTAGGGTTGATTTTTATTTAAAGTGGTTGATGAGTTATTTATTTGAAGTGAATGATTTTTATTTAAAGCGCAAGCCTTTTACAGCGCTTGTATAAAAAGTGCTCTAATAAGTCATTTAATCATATGAAAGCGCATGTATTTTACAGCGCTTTCACAAAAAGTGCTTTAAAAGTCATGTAACATAAGGTGGGAGCGCTACATTTTACAGCGCTTGTGTTTAAAACGCTCAAAAAGCGTCGTAAAAGGGTTGTAAGCCTTATGTGCAAGTGCTATGTGACCCTATATGACCTTACAACAGCGCTTGTCAAAAAAGCGTTGTTGTATCCTCCGTTATTTTTAAAAAAGTTCTACAACATCGCTTGTATTTAGTAAGCGCTGTAAAAGACACGCTATAAAATGTCATTTTTGGCGTAGTGAAAATTGGTGCAAGCAGGTCCACACCACCGTTCTTGAGTGATTTTCATTGACCTAGATCCAAAAATATAACGATAAAAAATATCACTACAACATATTACAAATATCACTTTGCGTATTCTAAATATTGTATTTTTGTATTTTTTGTTTGATGTATCATGGAGCACATGCAAAAATAGGTGGGTATAAATTTATCACTTAAGGAAGACCAATATAGCATTTCTTCCATTTGTGTTCAAAATAGTCCACCAACAAAACTTAACAGTATACAAGCTTTAATTGGGTTGAGTTACTTTTCATTTTCTTTATACCAAAACTATGATTTTATTTTAATATTATTCTCGAGTTTCACGGGAAACTTTGATATTATTGATTCAAAGTATAATGAAATTGAGGCAAAACCTAGAGATATAAAGAAATATAGTGATGCTAATTCGAATTGCTATGACTTGCGGTACCATGATTATGATGACAAACTTTTCATTATGGTGGATCAGGTGGATCATAATGTGTTCAAAAACTTTATTCAATAAAAGGCCTAAAAATACTATGTAATAAAAGTTTACTTCATATAATAGTGTCAACTTTGAAATTGTTCACTCACTTTTTGCTCATACGGTTAATTCATAATGAATCATACAAAATACTCTACATATTGTTAAAAATGAATTATTTTGATGAGTAATCAACCTGGCAATTACATTCACTTTTTTTCTTCTCAGATTTGGAAAAGTATGCATCCAATGTGATACTAGACGATATTAAGTTATACTAGACAATATACTCCCATCCTATTGAGATAATACTTGGTTGTTGCTGTTATCAATAGACTAAAACAAGGAAAATAAGATAATTTCATATTTCAAGTTAGATTTCAATTTTTCATTTAAAGAAAAGTTGGATTTTTAAGAGCATGGAAAAATTGTTAAAATTTGATAATACTCAGACATTTTAATTCATTAGAGTGAAACAAGTATGATTTTGAACTTTTCCTAATGGATAATGTGGAAGTTTTAACTTAGATTTACAATAGGTTCGCATTAATATGTCTCAAATTATTCGAAATTAGTAACTATACAATAAAATGTACAAATTTATGCAATTAATCATATTTCAATTATAGTCTTTTGTTATAATATTATTCCCTGAAATATGTGAATTGAAATAAAATGTTACTTTTGGGACAACTTGCATTTGTCAAATTTGAATAGTCCATAATTTTTTATTTTGTTATAAATAAAAAGAATGGTATAGGAAAAACCATGAATCACCATGCATGGCCTATCAATGTTTCATAAATATTTGGGTACAAAATGAACTGTATAATTAATCTCTGGTCATAAAAAATAAATTATAAACTATGCATGTGTTACATAAAATCACATAAATGAATTAAAAGTAAATAACCATCAACCCTACTAACCTTATACATTGATGAAGCTTACTAGTTTACATTCTACTTTATGTCTAATTGGCAAGTCCTTTGAGCAACTTGGTGAACTACAAAAAAAAAAAAATCAACATGAATTCAGTATCATATAAAATATGCTCAGAAATCAAGTGAAGAACTACCACGGTCACTAATTATTAGCACCAATATAAGCCTCATTTAAAATTACTATAAAAGTATTTAATTATTATTTTTTTCCAAATAATGCTACTAGTTTTTCTTGAGAAATGAAAAGCCATATATACAAAAAAAGGGTATTTAGTAACATCTATAACAAAATAGATACGTTAAATACACTAATTTTTTTTAATATATGTGAAAATGACAAAAGAGACTTATAAAAGGGTACAGTGGTAGTGACAAACTTGCTAGCAGTGAATGGTATGTCACTATGTCCAAAATGTACATGGCCACAATGGAAATGCACACAAACTGAGGTGCATTCACAAACAGACCACCTGAGACGTCTTGAGGTCTAGCTCATCCCACTCTAAGTATGGATTGCTTCCTTTCACTATCCCTGTTCCAGCATATATCAAAGCACCTTGTTCCTATATGAAAAACTTGCTAGTCTTATGATTCATGCTAAAAACAATGAGTAAGCTTGGGTGTGGTTACTTTTGAAGATTAAAATGAGTATTTAATATTGATACTAATTATGAGATAACTGAAATTCCTGAAGATTTTATAGAGCTTCTTTTGGCATAATTTTGTCAAAGGGACAAAAAAGATTTGTAAGATAAAATACCAATTTCAACAGAAGAGGAAAAAAATTGCCTTCATTTGTCTCATTAAATCAGTAATATGTAGTGATATGTAAATCAAATAAAATGCATTTTCTCCTATTTGAAACCACAAATTTATATAGGATGCCAATAAACCATCAATTTGGTGTTTGATTAATTAATGCCTGTGGATATAATAATATTACAAACTATTTGACGAAGATTGTACACTTGTGGATTTTGCGCAACAAATGCAAATAACATGAACCATTTAGGACTATGATCAAAATTTTCTGAAAATCTCAACCAATGTGAAGCTAACCTGTTCCACCAATGCTGACCTGATGCCGACAGCAAACTCGCTCTCTCCTCCTCCAAACCAACCAACAGGTCCAGCATACATCCCCCGGTCGAACGCTTCTGAGCACCGTGTATGAAAGTAAGAACAGTTTACCAAAGCAAACAGAAAAGTTTTGTAAACCAAATTTGAAATATCAAACAAATAGTTGATTTCAATATCTCAAAAATGGACAAACAACAGCAACACTAAAAAATTTAGATGCTGATGTAGTATTAGTAACTCTTGGAAAATGCCTTAGTGCATTTACATAGGATTTTGTTGAATAATTAGTCATCAACCAAGCCTTTGTGAGTTGTTATTGGTTTGTTTATTGTTATCACTACAAGAAAAACACCATTTTGTGGCCAACTTTATAAATATTTTGTGGCCGAATAAAACCCTCACAAATTAGTGACCGAAAAAGCCCTCACAAATGCCTGTCTTTTGTGGCTGCAAAAGCCCTCACAAAAGCCACCTTTGTGGCTGATTATACCCCTTTGTGAGGGCAAAAGCCCTCACAAAAGCCACCTTTGTGGCTGATTATACCCCTTTGTGAGGGCAAAAGCCCTCACAAAAGCCACCTTTGTGGCTGATTATACCCCTTTGTGAGGGCAAAAGCCCTCACAAAAGCCACCTTTGTGGCTGATTATACCCCTTTGTGAGGGCAAAAGCCCTCACAAAAGCCACCTTTGTGGCTGATTATACCCCTTTGTGAGGGCAAAAGCCCTCACAAAAGCCACCTTTGTGGCTGATTATACCCCTTTGTGAGGGCAAAAGCCCTCACAAAAGCCACCTTTGTGGCTGATTATACCCCTTTGTGAGGGCAAAAGCCCTCACAAAAGCCACCTTTGTGGCTGATTATACCCCTTTGTGAGGGCAAAAGCCCTCACAAAAGCCACCTTTGTGGCTGATTATACCCCTTTGTGAGGGCAAAAGCCCTCACAAAAGCCACCTTTGTGGCTGATTATACCCCTTTGTGAGGGCAAAAGCCCTCACAAAAGCCACCTTTGTGGCTGATTATACCCCTTTGTGAGGGCAAAAGCCCTCACAAAAGCCACCTTTGTGGCTGATTATACCCCTTTGTGAGGGCAAAAGCCCTCACAAAAGCCACCTTTGTGGCTGATTATACCCCTTTGTGAGGGCAAAAGCCCTCACAAAAGCCACCTTTGTGGCTGATTATACCCCTTTGTGAGGGCAAAAGCCCTCACAAAAGCCACCTTTGTGGCTGATTATACCCCTTTGTGAGGGCAAAAGCCCTCACAAAAGCCACCTTTGTGGCTGATTATACCCCTTTGTGAGGGCAAAAGCCCTCACAAAAGCCACCTTTGTGGCTGATTATACCCCTTTGTGAGGGCAAAAGCCCTCACAAAAGCCACCTTTGTGGCTGATTATACCCCTTTGTGAGGGCAAAAGCCCTCACAAAAGCCACCTTTGTGGCTGATTATACCCCTTTGTGAGGGCAAAAGCCCTCACAAAAGCCACCTTTGTGGCTGATTATACCCCTTTGTGAGGGCAAAAGCCCTCACAAAAGCCACCTTTGTGGCTGATTATACCCCTTTGTGAGGGCAAAAGCCCTCACAAAAGCCACCTTTGTGGCTGATTATACCCCTTTGTGAGGGCAAAAGCCCTCACAAAAGCCACCTTTGTGGCTGATTATACCCCTTTGTGAGGGCAAAAGCCCTCACAAAAGCCACCTTTGTGGCTGATTATACCCCTTTGTGAGGGCAAAAGCCCTCACAAAAGCCACCTTTGTGGCTGATTATACCCCTTTGTGAGGGCAAAAGCCCTCACAAAAGCCACCTTTGTGGCTGATTATACCCCTTTGTGAGGGCAAAAGCCCTCACAAAAGCCACCTTTGTGGCTGATTATACCCCTTTGTGAGGGCAAAAGCCCTCACAAAAGCCACCTTTGTGGCTGATTATACCCCTTTGTGAGGGCAAAAGCCCTCACAAAAGCCACCTTTGTGGCTGATTATACCCCTTTGTGAGGGCAAAAGCCCTCACAAAAGCCACCTTTGTGGCTGATTATACCCCTTTGTGAGGGCAAAAGCCCTCACAAAAGCCACCTTTGTGGCTGATTATACCCCTTTGTGAGGGCAAAAGCCCTCACAAAAGCCACCTTTGTGGCTGATTATACCCCTTTGTGAGGGCAAAAGCCCTCACAAAAGCCACCTTTGTGGCTGATTATACCCCTTTGTGAGGGCAAAAGCCCTCACAAAAGCCACCTTTGTGGCTGATTATACCCCTTTGTGAGGGCAAAAGCCCTCACAAAAGCCACCTTTGTGGCTGATTATACCCCTTTGTGAGGGCAAAAGCCCTCACAAAAGCCACCTTTGTGGCTGATTATACCCCTTTGTGAGGGCAAAAGCCCTCACAAAAGCCACCTTTGTGGCTGATTATACCCCTTTGTGAGGGCAAAAGCCCTCACAAAAGCCACCTTTGTGGCTGATTATACCCCTTTGTGAGGGCAAAAGCCCTCACAAAAGCCACCTTTGTGGCTGATTATACCCCTTTGTGAGGGCAAAAGCCCTCACAAAAGCCACCTTTGTGGCTGATTATACCCCTTTGTGAGGGCAAAAGCCCTCACAAAAGCCACCTTTGTGGCTGATTATACCCCTTTGTGAGGGCAAAAGCCCTCACAAAAGCCACCTTTGTGGCTGATTATACCCCTTTGTGAGGGCAAAAGCCCTCACAAAAGCCACCTTTGTGGCTGATTATACCCCTTTGTGAGGGCAAAAGCCCTCACAAAAGCCACCTTTGTGGCTGATTATACCCCTTTGTGAGGGCAAAAGCCCTCACAAAATGTTTGTTTTCTTGTTGTGTATGCTTTAGTTTTGAGAGGAATAATCTTAGGAATTTGATTTATCTTTTCCAGTTATGTTTGAACTCTATTTTTAAAGAGTTGTAAAATGATTATAAATATGATATCTCATTCATCAAATTCGCTAAATCATTGAATAAACTTTATGCAACAATAGAAAATTCCAATTCCCATAAATTTGCTAAATCATTGAATGAACCTTCAGTGCTAGTATAGGTTATGCTCCATATGTGAGTTTATCCAAATAAATATAAAGAATGCCATGTCCTATGAAGCACCGACACTAAGACGTCGACATCGGTAATAATTTTCAAAATTAAAAGTGATTGAATGTAAAGTGTCAGTGTTGGAAACCAGACAGGCATCTACATATGTCATACCTCCTCAGTTTGACTTTATTACAAGTTATACCACATTTTTCATTTCAAAAAGAAAAACATAAATGCTTGGACTAAAAGTCCTCTGAAGAACAGGTAAGAAAACATTTAATTGCATTAGAAACAACAGTGTTTATCGAAAATTGATGTACCTGTTTCTGCAATTAAAATATGTGCCTCTTCTGTTGGATACCCACAAACTGCAGGACTTGGGTGAAGTGATGACAAAATTTCAAACTAAAAAAAAGAAAGAAATAGAAAATTTGACAACCGAGGTATATGATGTGAATTTAATAGTTACTTGATTTGTAAAGTTTGAGCCTTTTTCCCACACTTAAACTATATCATGGTTACCTCATCCTCTTCACTTCTCAACCTTCCAGCTAATTGAGCATATAAATGTTGGATCCTAGATAGTTTTCTGACCATTTTCTTGGGCTTGATTGTAATCTTTCTGCAGACCACCTGCTAAAATACGCGTGTAGATAATGGATTCATCCTTGTGTTAACCTAGGTAGGTCTAAAATGATTGTAAGATGATGCAAGAGTATTATGCAAAACGAAACTGCATATTTAGTGTTGCATTATACAGTTCAGACTTCCAAAGTTCCAAGCTAGTACTACATCCATTCCTTTTAAGTGTCATTTAAAGTTGTTTTGCACAAACCGAGAAAATCGATAATGTTTGTTTTTTTTGTGAAATTAAATGCCTTTTTCTTTTGATGTCCTTGACTGTTTATTGTCTTATTGCACTTATTTCTCTCTTTGCAATAAATAGTTAAGTGTTATTGAAAAAACAATACGGGTAGTTAAAGTTGCATTGAACTTTAAAAACAACAAATTAAAATGAACAAAATTCTTCTAAACAATTAACTATAAAAAAGGACCAGGAATATATTGTATTGGTTATATGGAGGACACATTAACCTATCCTCAGTTTTCTGTCATATTTTTTACACAATATTATGAAGCTAACACTTGATTCAAAAAAAAAATCACATCATAAAAACAATAATCATTTTAAAAAATAGAATCTCTTCCTTCCATCTATTATTGTAATCCACTTATGATATCAATATCCAAGGATACAAGGAAAAATTCATTTAGAAACAAAATTGAACATTTATTGGGAAGTGTATATTGTAAAACATGCAATTCATGCTAACAATCAAAATTACAAAAATAAACTTGCCTCCAATTTTCTTTTAATGGTCTCTCTTACTATAGTAAACTCAATGTCGTCCTTTTGACTATATGACCAAAATCAAACATCAAACATATATAAAAAGCACAAGCATCAGTAAAATCAACCATAAAACAACAGTTTAGATCAAATTCTTCAGCAACAAGGTAAACCTGGTAAGTAGGTCAAGTTCAATTTCACGGTCTAGTTCTAGTGACGCTCCTCTAGCACGGGTTGCAGCCAAAGCCTCACTGGTGATATTGAGTTGTTTTCTGTGAAATAGTTGCTCTGGCTATTCATCAAATTCATAAAAATTAAAATAGAAATACAAGAGAAAAATATATCATTGCTGATTCAATTCAGAATACAGTTTCAAAAAACGTTGAAGGAAAACTATATTATGATATTGACCAAATTTTGTAAAACATAATTAGAAAGAAAGTAACTCCAAATATCATGTGAAATTCATATATTTCGTGTAACTCCACATAGCATACTTACTGTGTTTCCAATAAATGCCGGTGCATTAGGCGGCTGAAGGAAAAACTGATAAGCATTTTCACCTTCAACCTACAATAGTTTTGAATAAGACATAAGAAACCTTCTACATGTCATTAAGATAACACTGCTCCATATGATAGGGGTAAAAGATGAAAAAATAGAGAAGTCCAATACCTTTACGCATGCTAACAATGTTAGAGGATCAATATTAGCAGTAGGTACCACTCTAGTGCTCCGAGCTAGCACGACCTGAGTTACCAATATGGCAGAAAAAATTCAGCTTTAAATTGATTCTCGCAACACAAGGAGTGACGCAAAAGCAGTGAACAGAAAGCTCGATTATCACGAGATGTAGCTTACCTTGGTCAGTGAGGAATTATTTCTCTCTATCATCTGCAAAGCTCTATTAACAGCGAGATTCCAATCTACTTTACATGGAATGTTATGGCTGCTTAATATTAATGTTGGAGTAGCTAGCTTAGGAAAATTCACAATGGAAGAAGAAACCTGCAGCACAAAGATGTATGGTTAATCCCTCAACTAAATCTATCAACAATCTTTGGTTATGAACTAAATATACTCTATTTCCTAATTAATTCCTTATATGGTTATCCAAAGAATATGAATACATGAAAGCATTACGCACAAGAGGTTGAGTAATTAAAAGAGTAGGATCTAGGTTTTGTCATGCAATAATCTTAATCCCAATTATTCTATATATCTATCAGGTAATTGTCGTTGGTCACTTGTCAATTAATTGATTAATGAGATGCAAAGGGAGATCAATCATAACATGTGATCAGAGAAATAGGACAATTTAATTAGGACAATAAAAAGTAAGACATAGTAAAGAGAATTTGTATCTCAATGGTTTCAACTAATCTTTTTCTTGATAATCTAAAAAAACACAATCTATTTACACTTACTTTGAAAAGTGTTTCTTGAAGTGCAGTGATTGCATTTTCCCACGACCAAGAAAGAGCATTATCCCAGGCAATAGTAGTGATAAGCATTGATCCTCCTTCAAGCTCATTAAACTCAACCTGTCAATTTTTTCAGCTAGGTATCTCTGGCTGCTAATGCTATAAATACTAACACAGTTACACAAATGGAATAATAAGTTAGTTTATGGAAAGAACACAATGTATGCACCTGAGGAATCATGAAGTAGAAACAACCAAAAGCCAACCATTCTGATGATACTTTAGATTTTGCATTGAAACGGATAGCTCCATATGCGCGAATCGAAGGGCATTTATCAGAAAGAAACCTTGAAGGTGAAAATTTTCAAAACAAAAAATCAAATAGTAGTTGTGGCATATAATGCAGTGCACAGAAAATTTGACTAAATTGTTGAATAGGTGACTAGACACAAACAACATGGATTTTAAACTCATGAGAAAAAAACATTGCATTTATTACATTTGGAAAAGGAATATCAACTATCATGCCAACCAAACATGAATTTATTTTCTATCTATTAATTTTTATTTTACTAAAATGTTATTTTTCAATTAATGGAACACCTACTTTGTTGTTGTGCATTAAACTAGACCATCCACTTTTCTTCTGTTAGTTAGGATTAACATTTAAAAGATGTGATTTCAAACCAACTTGATTTTGTAAAATTGATTTGATTAAAATTGAGTATGATGTTAAAGTGATTTAGGCTTGGATATTTTTACTCTAGAAAACAAAGTTTGAAATAAAACTTCGTATAAATTTTCAACCTAACGCAAAAGCTATTTTCCATCACTTCTAATCTAAACAAAGTTCAAAGGCAAATTAATTATATGTGATAGTAACTAAACATCTATATTTGTACCAAAATCATACATTTACAAAGACAAGATTAATTTTCACACTCCACTTTGAAACCAAACATATTTAACAAATTTAAAAATGTAGATGGTCTCACATTGGATGCGATATAACTTGAAAATGTGTTTATTAGTATGAGACATCTCTTATCTTAAAAGTCAGTTTTGTAGGGTTGAGCTCAAATTCTAAGAAAAACAACTGACTTTAAAGCTGAAAATTTTCAAGGAACCAAAATGAATTACCTCCTGATAGATATCCAATCCCAATAGGAAAAGGGGTGTGGCTGAGAAAAGAAAAC
Organism: Cicer arietinum; assembly: GCF_000331145.2. Lineage (NCBI taxonomy): Eukaryota > Viridiplantae > Streptophyta > Magnoliopsida > Fabales > Fabaceae > Cicer > Cicer arietinum. Next base: position 35,315,558 of record NC_021165.2, read on the forward strand.
AGCAGAACCAACACCAGCAATGCTGACCAAGTTTCCAGGGAAAGAATTTTGTTCCCTACCAGAGAAGTAGCATCTGGCAAATTGAAAGTGGCTTTGTGAATGGAGCCAATCAATGGCTTCAACCTGCTCCTCAATTGGAACCTCGACTCTCACTATGCCAGATGAGGTACAAAATGGAGAGTCTTCTTTCAGCTTTGAAATTGCCATTTTGAGGCTGTACATAGCAATTGCAGCTGATGCTACTGGTGCTAATGTTTTGGTTTCTATGGTCCCAATTGGCTCTCTTGTTTTTCTATTATTTTCTCCTTCTCTACAACCATTCATTGAAAGGTGGCATCCTTGATACATTGGTCTCTGAACAAACCAAAACATAATAGGCTATTAGACTTTAAGACGCATAACAAAATATAGAATCAAGATTAGGCTCTGTAGAGTATGCAATTCACTTTCAAAGGTAAAGTAGGTTAAATCAACTGTTCATGTGATCATTAAAAAAATTCAACAGTTCATATTACGTGTACATTGTAACGCCATACATTATAATATCTAATAGAGTTGTTCCACAAGTTATAGAGTTTGAATAGTGACTAACTTAGGCACTTTTGTTGACACTTATGCCCTAAATAACAATCTTTGTATTCAAAGACTGATGACAAACTTTCTTTCTCTTGCATATCAATCACAATTATGAACTAATACAAAATATTCTTTCAATTCTATATGCATTGTATGTTCAATGAATGTTTACAACTTTGTCTTTGTTTATAACTCATGACCATGCATCAAGTTAATCTCTTCATTCTATGCTAATAGATGTGAGATAATGTCTCATTCTCATAAAATTAATCAAGCATAATCAACTCATCATATCATTACACATATCAAAAGAGATTTATCACTTCTAAACATGTGATATCATGCCTTGCTTCCAACCAAACATACCCAAGTTAAACTTTAACAGAGATTCATTCCTTCATGACCTATCAATATGAAGCATTAACATGATTAATAACTCTGTCATTCATAAAATTTGCACTAAAACTAAGAATTTAAAAAATAATTTCAATCACAAATCAAAATCATACTTATGAATAGTCAAACACTTATCTCACTCTTCACCCATATGCATGCAATCCAACAACTAAAGCTCATCCCTTTAATAAATCTCAAGCTCAACAGTGCCACAGAGTTCAAAGACACAATCTCACATCACATGCATTTGACCCTTATTCAACAAACCAACATTTCATCAAACACATGACTTGCAACTTAATTGAAACTAAGAATCTTCTACAAATAAAAATAATAACTTGAAAAATCACGTCATTATCATACTTTACCACTTATATTAAATAAATCACTTCATAAATGATAAGGTAGTGAGGATGGTAACCAACCATATTGAGAGATGAAAGCAGCATCGTAAAGAAAACCTTTCTATTGAAGTCACTCTTGGGTGTTGAGAGAGACAATGATTAAGTTAAAGTGACATGGATTTGTTTATGAATTCAAAATCAGTGTGTTTTTTATCTTGTGGATAAGGTGGATGTCGGTTACTTGGAAAAAGTAAATAATGTCATTTCTATTCACATAATTATAATTATTATCTGATTCCATAATTATGAGCATAGTAATCATTTTTTTAAAAAAGTTATGCTAATAAAAAATAGAAATTTAACAAGAATAAGATTTTCAACTTTTTGAAATTGAATACAAAATTTTCAATATATTTTCTAATATAAAATTTCTACATTTAAGTATTTAATAAGTATTGTAAACACTCATACTTGTGAGTATTTTTTTTAAATAAAATCATTTTAAAAATTTTAATTCATTTTTTATGCTTTTGGAAAAATAGTCTAATCCTCTCTTTTTAGTGAGAGACTCTGCCTTCTCTCTAATCCTCTCTTTTTGTCAACCATGGTTTGCTTGGAAGAATTTTGTGAACCTTTTTCACTTTTTTCAGTTTCCTATCTACCATTCAAATGGCTTCTAGACATGTGATTAAACTGGCAAAATTTGAGATCATTTATAGTTGATTTGTATTTGCATAAGTCAAAACCATGATCCATAACTGAATAGATCGAAAGATTGTGGATCCTCTTTTCTTGCTAACTAATATATATGTTTAGAAGACTTAAGTTTGATTGTTAAGATTCAAATACGATTTAGTAATGTCTTCTTATTTTTTAATGCATCTTTGTTTGACGGCGGATATGTGTGGAAGGGGAATAGAATCAAAACCTTATCATCTTAACTTACTTTCAATTATCTAATAAATGTTATTTTTCTGTAAAAAAAACGCTAAAAAATTGTCATATTTAAAAAAAATCCTAAATAATTATTATTTTTAGTTTTTAATGCAACTTTAAATGTTTATTTTTGAATTGTTCTCTCTAATTAATATTTTGTGTATCACTCCTAAATTGTTATTCTCTATTTTATATTTATGATAGTGAAAATAAATCAATAGTTGATATAGGTAGTTTGATTTAATTATTGTTCTCTTTTATTCATTTAACATCTTCTCTAATAAGTGTGAAATGATTGACTGCAGCAATTATTTTGAGAGGGGGAGTAATAGATGTTAAGTAGTAAATAAATTCATTTCTTATTCAATTATATATTTTTGAATGTTTTAAGTTATTTTTACTGAAGCATGCAACATTTACGGTGCAACAAGTCAATTTAGTTCGGTTTTCAGCGAAAAATAAATTCAAAATAATAAAATTCAAACATGTTGGTTTGGTTCAGTTTTATTTATTTTTTATGAATGGATCCAAACCAAAGTAAACCGATGATATATGGATTGGTTCGATTAAAGTGATTGAATTTTTTTATAAAAAAAAAACATTATAAATATTTCTTTTTTTTTTTTTGTAGAATAAAAAAAAAGCATATGCAAGTGCAACTGCCATTTTAATTTCTTCCTCTAAAATAGAAGTTAAAATAACTAGAAATTCATAATTAATCCTCCAAAAGGCTAAAACAAAATATACAGTAGCAACATAATTTGGTCCCCTAAAACAAAATTTGGAATAACATCGTGCAACAAAGCCTAAGTTAAAATACAAAACAGACAGTAGTAATACCAAATTAAACCAAAATTTAGTTGTCTAGATTATAAATAAGAATTTAAATTAAAATGCAGAATAAATAGTGTCCAAAATAGGCAACGACAACATTCTAAAGTAGGCAGTAGCAATCCTTTTGAATGATACAAATCTGAAATAAAATGAAATAAATAAACGGTTAGAAATTATAACACTGAATTTATTTCCAACTTGAATAGATCAAAATAAATATAACCATAGATTGCATTCTTCATTCATGTCTTAGATTTCATTATTCATTCATGTCACATCATCGATATTAATCCTAACACTAATAATATGTAATCCAACAATTTCTAACAATTAAAACATACAATCCAAAATAAATTAGTTTGATAAATAACAGAGTGAACAAAATTGAGAGTTGGTACAAATTAACTTTCATACCTGCTTCAAGTTGTTGCACTTTATCAATTTGTGTTCTTAAATCAATTGCCTTTTGATTTTCTTAGCCAATTTTGGGTACAAATCAAAGCTTTGATAGTATTAGAACTCAAACTACTACCAAATGAATCAAGTACACGATCTTGTGTACTAAATGCAGACTCATATGACACTATAGACACCGGAATAGGCAATATATCTCTAGCCAAGCGGGAAAGGAAATAATATTTTTTAGACTTCTCTTTCCACCACTGTAAAATATGAAATAAAGAATTTCTATTATCTTCAACATCAGCCTCAATATACCTATCCAACTCACTCTTTTGCGCATTTGTTTGTTTTTTCTTCATTCTCAATCTAAATACAGTATCTCAATCAACATCATCATCAACAGACTGATTTGTGTTAGTTTGTGTACCAATTCTTGAGACTACACTGCTAGACTCACCTTCATCACTAGGAATGAGATATTCCACCACATAATGCTCAAACAAGTTATTGACAAGATTTTTTAATATTTTCAACATATCTTTGCTCTTATCGTTATCATACATCTTAGTAAAACAAAATTCAATGTATTCATACTTATGACGAGAATCTAGAAGAAAAAAAAAAGCCACACATAAGATAGTTTATAACATTATTATTCCAATACTTGTTCAACTTCACTTGCATATTTGTTTTCATTGTCCACAATTTTCATCATCACTATTAGTCCATTTCTTTATTGACTTCTGAATGATACACAAATTTTTGAAGAATGTATTAGATGTTACATGTAATGAACCAAAAAAAGAAAGAGTTGCATCATAAAATATTTTTAAAAAATTCACAACACATGTGCACGTTCCCAATTAAAATTATTATGAATACCTACTTCTTCACTAGCAAGAAACACAACAAATGAATTATCTTGATACTGAAGTCGATCAAATGCATTTTTATATTTTACAACAACTTATAACATCAAATAGGTAGAGTTCCAACGAGTTCGAATATCAAGAGTTATCATTGTCTTACTATCTATATTACACTCTTTTGCACACTTTTTAAAACCAGCAAGTCTAGTTGGAGATTTCTTAACGAACCTGGAGACATACCTTACCCTCACTAACAATCAAATTCAAAATATGAGCACGTAATCTCATGTGTATGAACTTCCCTTTAACTAAGTATGTGATAAAAATAGTGTTAATACTTGCATTATCAACAGTTACACAACAAACATTTTTTATCCTCTAATATTTCAAGCACTCATCTAAGGTTTTCCCAATGATCTCAGAAATCAAACCAAAACTCAATATTTTCTTATTCAACTCCCACCATTTGTTTATTTGTAGACAATATGCTTTTCAACGTTTCTTTCTCATCATTAAACAAAAGTAAGCAATCTTTAGCAATGGTAACATGATAAGGAACTTTAAATTTAGGATAAGTCACACTCATAAAGTATGTAAATCCTTCATTTTCAACATGTTTAAAAGCAAGTTCGTCCATAACTATCATCTTTGCAAGGGCTAAATATGTCATATCTTGACTAAATTCAACAAGCTTAAAACTATAAGTGTTGTTTGGATCATCTTCACAAACCTTTCCTATAGTAATTTTTTTTTTGTTTCTTATCAAATACTCTATTTGGGTTTTTAAGGGAAACCTTATAATGCTTATTCATGTTATGACCAGAACTATTGCATGCATAAGTTTTTGTATAATAATTACATTCAACCCTATTTTTATTCTTTGTAAAGTGCTCCCAAGCTGAAGAAGGAGGTCTACTAAGTTTTCGCTTCAATACCTCTTGTTCTTGTTGTGCAATTGATTCTGCTTTTGAAATTGAACCTTCTAATGCTCCTTGTTGTGTTGCAGTTTGTTCTGAAATTGAAACTAGAGTGCAAACAATTACCCCATTCTCACTTTGTGAATTACTTCCTATGCCACTTCTACTTGTCATTTTCTCAAACTTAAAATTACCTAAAAAAAGAAAAACAATGTCTAAGTTTAGTGAATGTAATAAAACTGTATTTTTTTTGTTCTAAATAGTTTGGCGGTAAAACTCACACACACTAAATATGGAGAAAGAGTTCTGTGACTACTTTTTAACTTAGTATATGTTTGTACCAAATAAGTTTTGCAACGAATCTATGTTCTCGAACCATGATGGACTAATTTATGTTTAGCACCATGCTAACCATCACCGTATATCAAAATAGGAAATAATAATCAAAATAGAAAAAGGAAACATAAAAAAAAAAAAAAAAACTTTGTTACCTTGATGGAGAGAATTAAATTGTGACAGAAAGAAATCGAGATAAAGAGAAGGAGAAGATGTTGTGACGAGAGAAAATGAAGGTGTTGCAAGAGAAAAACAGAAAGTCAAGAGAGAAACAATCGTGGACTAGCGAAGAGAGACACGATCGAGACAACGAGGTGAGTGGCAGCGAGGTGGGCGACACAATTTCAATGAGTTTGAGGCGAGATAGGTTTTTCAGGGTTGAGGTGAGGAACATATGATGATATGAGTGAGTGAATGAGAGACACAAGGAGTTGTCAATTGTCATAAATGAGTCAATGTAGGGTTTGAGATTGGGCAACATATTTTTGCCTTAACGGACTTGATTGTTGTGTAAAATTTTTGTTCTCTTATTAGGTCTTATTATTGTGTGAAAAATAAATATATAAAAAAAATATAAATTATATTGGTTTGATTCGGGTTTCATTGATTTTTAGAACTAAAATATGATATACAAACCAATAATCTTCTATTTACATTGGTTTGGTTTGGTTTTCTATCCGAATCAAAAAATAACGAATAATTTTTGAGTTGGATTGGAATGGATGTTTTGGTTAATTTGGTCCTCTTACACCCCTAGCTACATTTCAAGTTCTTTTTTTTTTTACAAATACATTTCCAATCTCATAGTGATTTTCCTCTTTCATGTATATATATTCTTTCAACAAGCCAGAAAAACAATTAAAATATTTTAAGAGAAAAACAAAAATGATTATACAATACATATTGTATATTGAAGGCAAGAAAGTATATATTTGTTCAATATTTCGATATTAGGGAGCAAATGGTTGTAAACATGGATATACCACACCTTGGCTTAAGAGTTAAGACATTTTTTATTTAGGTGGTCAACTTATGTAGACTTAAACAACATTAATATTGACTTAAATTTATGTGAACACTTTATCTCTATTCCTCTAAATAGTGTTTGTTCAAATGAAAAGCATTCCTATGGAGGAACATCAATTGTGTTAGAGAGAATATTAGCTCATTGGAAAGCATCTCAATTAAAAAAAATATCAACTCATCATAATTATTATTTGAACTTTGTTATACATTTATGTTTATTATGTCATTATAGATCTGTGTCATATTAAGGCATTTATGTTTATTATGTCTTTAAAGATCTAAATGAGAATTTCAATTAGTCTACTTATATTTTAATTATTAATGTATGATTAATTTTCTATGTTTTTATAAATAAAAAAATTTTGTACGCATAAATAATATTATTTTAAAATAATTAAACTCTTAATTGTGAATTATCATTCATATTCACATTGAGTTTAAATCTATCGTTTTTTTAATTTATACAATTATGTGTTTTTTAAAAAATTTAAACCTCGTGCAGATACAGGGTTTTTAACTAGTTTCTAAAGGATAAAAAGAAAGAACATAAAATGAGAGTAATTTGCACAACATACATGGTGGTTGTGTATGAAATACATGGATTGTTGATGATGTTGTGGTTCCCTTCTTGAAACCAGAGGTATAAGGATGTTGCAACATTTCGTGTCGATAATGTGTGTGATTGTGAGCCACTTGTGTGTAGTTGCAATTGCCATGATTTTATGTGTAAGAGAACATCATTGATAAAATTGATATATAAGTGATTTATGTAATGTAGTGATATGGGTTGGTGGGATTCACTAGTTTGTGTTCTTGATTTTATTTAATTATCTAGTATAATGTGGAATTTTTACCAATATATCTTGTTTTTTAAAATTTTGAACTAAAATACTCCTTTTGTAATTTATATATTAAAATGTTTAACTTTTTGGGGCTAGTTGGAGGTCGTGGCCTGAAGGTGCGACCAGCTAAAGGAACATTTTTTTCTCCCAGTAGGATGTCGCTGGCTGGGGAAGCGACCTCCCAAATGATTTTAAAAAAAATTTAATTCATTTTCAGTTTTATGTAATTGTTAATATTTTAATAAATAATAAAATTAATAAATAATTATATTAAATAATACATTAATAAATAATAATAATAATAATAATAATAATAATAAAAATACATTAATAAATAATAATAACAATAATTATTATTATTAATTATTATTAAAAATTGTTATAATTAAAAATAATTAAAATTAAAATAGTAAATTAATATTATTATTAAAAGTAATTAAAATTAAAAACAGTAAATTATATTATAAATTTAAAAGAAAATACATTAATAAAAAAATTACATTAATAACATGAAACAAAATACATTAAATTAACGAGAAAAAATACATCTTATTGATGTCCACCTAAATGACCTCCAATTCCACATATAAGATTTTGTCGAACTCATCTAGCCCTTTGAACGAGTTGAGGTTCTTCCGGTTATATAAATTTACCATTTTAAAAAATCCGTAATTGGTTGGGCAATTTATGATTAATCAATTTGTTAAAATTAATTTGATACTTACCAAATTTGCAACTTACCAAATTAGACAATTTACGATTAATCAATTTGTTACCAAATTGAACAATTTATGATTTATCAAATAAAATACAATAACATAAAATCAAATCAAATCAAATCAAATACAATACAATAAATATAAAATAAAATAACATAACATAAAATAACATGATTGTTGTTGATTTTCACATATCAATCTTGATCTTTACACAGTTTATACCTTTCTACTTAGAAAGGATTTTGTAACACCTCAATTTCTCATTACCTTATTTTAATAGTATAATGATACACTACAATTATTATATGAGTGTTAATATGTGTTCTAATTTCTTTAGGTGTGTCTTGTGTATTTTCCTTAGTAATTGATTTAAATCATTAATATTAACTATATTTAACTTATAAAAATAAATAAAATAAAACAAATATATGTATATATATATATATAAATAAAATAATACAATGAGTGAATTTGTGTTGTTGCACTAATCGTTCATTACCTTTAGCACTAATAGAATGGGTTAATAATAATAATAATAATAATAATAATGGTAATGGGTTAACAACAACAACCTAACCTAGGCTGGTATGCTATGTAATATATATATATATATATATAGGTGAGTGCATAGTTGTTACGGAACCAGATATTAGCGCATAGTTACGGAGCGCTTTCAATTCCAATTCTAAACCACAATCAGGTATGCTACTAGCCTTTCCTATTAAGAGTGAATCAAAAATTAGTGATGAATGTGGCTAGGCTTCTAGACGTACACACACACACACACACATATATATATATATATAGATAATCGCATAAAGAAAGAAGAGGATTAGTTTTCTCTTTTCCAATAGCCGCTTGCTCTGTCGCCACCCGCCCATGTTTTCTAATACTAAAACAATATAGCTATACCCTACAATCAGATACACTTCTCCTATTACCATCAAATTGTTATACTTTAGTTCAAATAAAAAGAGGGGGAACTAGTACAGTTAATTGGTTTGTTAGGATGAACGCATCTCAACATTTGGTAAATTTCCATTGCACAATTTTGAACTAAGTCTTGATCTTATAGTATTGATAGAAACTATAAGAGTTGTTTTGAAATCATGGCCTTTCGTACTGTTTCGTTGCATTTTATTTTTTTATTATGCTTTATTCTTTTGCTTGTAAACTCAGTTTTCATTTTTTTTGTTTATATTGGTGAAACGCCTATTAACCGAATTAGTACTTTATTATTTTAATCAATATAATAATAAACTTATTACTAGTTCAATTTCTAATAACATAAAATTTGTAAAAAATTAAATTAAATTCAAATGTCTGATAAATAAGCAATTAATTTCAAAATAAGGCATATAGTCTAATTTACCGTGTGGATAATTGTTGCGAGAACAAAATAAGGCATAGAGTCTAAGGTTTAATTTATGTTAGTATAAAATTGAGTGTAGTCAAATATAAGCTGAAGTTAAATATTGTTTGCCTGCATTTCATATGACATATATAGTTACCTATTTAAAAATCAAAACTACATATATATATATATATATATATATATATATACACACACACACGTAGGTTATATTTAGTTCTTTTTATCTTATTTAGTTAAACAAAAATATGATTATGTTAATATATGTTTTGATGATATTAAATATATTTTTGGGCTATATTACAAATAACAGATTATTTATTTATTGTTAGTAAGTAATTTATTTGTATTTGGTTGTTGTGTTGTTATAATTCTCTCACGGGCTATTAGAGACGACGATCGACGAAGACGTGACACTTTAGCATATCAGATTCGTTTGGAGAAATCTTCAATCGAGGTAAGAGTAGGTTCGATTTATGAGTATAAAATAACGTGGGATGAACGGAAATACCGAAATTCCCAGATATTCATCCGGGACACACTATGTACGGTTGAACCCTATTGAGTAATAATAATTAATTAATAATATATGAATGGTAATAGTGAGGACTAAAATATAATTTAGCAACATATAGAATTGTCGTGAATTTATTTATATCAATATTGCATGCCGTCTGATTTTATGATTATTAAGTTGATTGTTACTGTATGAATGATATGTACTGGAGTGTTCTTGTTACTTGACTGAAATTGTGATATCACTTGAATATGCCACCTGTTTGATCTTTTATTTTGTGATTGATAAGACTGGATTATGCATTGTGAGTAGTGTAAACCAAAATATTGAGATTTTATTGTGATTGACTGATATACATATATAATGATAAATATTGTGAAGTCAAACTGAAACTTATTGAGTTGTGATTTTGGAGTTAGGACTATTTTGTCATCACGGGAGGGTTTGATAAACCTAGTGATTCGAGGAAGTACAATTGAATGAGCCTGATCATGGAGGGCTACAGTCGAACTGTAAGGTAAGACTGATAGACCTTGGGGGTACATCCAGTGGGGAATTCCTAAGTGGATTAATGGGTTATTCTCTAAGGTCGGGAGCTACCGTGCAACACAAAAGTACCCTGACCGTTGCGTATATGTGTCTCGGGTTGAGTTGAGGGGATCTATGAGGACTTGGCCATTCATGAATTGTCCGTCCACTCTTTTAGTGGCATAGTATCAGGCCTCCTAACCAAGTACTTCAGAGTAGAATGGTACCAAATGATGAAGTATATAATATAGGACATGCATAACATTTCATCCTTGTGACTGTCTTATTGTAATTGAGTTTGATGCACCGTCGATATTATACACTTGAATGCTTCTGAGGTTGTGATAATTTGATTGTTTGTGTGTTCTCCTCGTGTATTTTATACTGTGACATAATTTCAAAACTCGCCCTTCGTTGTTTGTGTTTGGCGCTTGCAATGGACGTAGAAGAGCTGCAAGCTACAAGTGAAGACTAATACTCTTGAAGTGTAGGAAGTCGTCTTATCTTAAAGACTTTTACTATCTATCTTTTGTTAGCGTTATTTTGAACGTATTTTATTTTTGGGGATTCCCGCTCTGATAGTGACATCGGGTTGGGACCATATTTACATTTATCATTAAACTTATATATGTGTACTTCAAAAATGATTTGTTGTCTGATATTATGATTTCGATGTCATCAAGTTTGATGAAAATTTTGGATTGCTGTGACATGTTCACAATTACGTGATACTCTTTACCTTAAAAAAAAGTTTGAAAGCTTATATTTATTTAAAAAGAATTTCATTGTTTTGAAAATAAGGAAATTATAAATTTTTTCTTGGGGTTTAGGGTGTCACAGATTTCCTTTGATTTACCTTACAATATTTTCAGAAAGGGCTTTGCAAGATACCTTTTATAACATAAAAGGATTTTTACACACTACTCAAGCTAAGTTGACAATGTAGCCTTGAGTTACAAAATAATGATTTTGAGAAGGTTAGAATCTAAGTATTGCTTAACTCTTGTTTGAGAAATAGATTCTATATTTAAAACTTAGTTGTTACTGATCTTAACACAACACAAAGAGTGAAATTGTAAGCTGCAGAATGATTATGAGAATCTCGAGTATGTTTGAAATGATTAATACTTTGCTTGACACTTTGAGTTGTGTTTTGTTCTTCATTTTGAAGCTGTATTTATAGGCTTCAAGAGAGCTTTATGACAGCTCATTTATTTGTTGAAATAAGGCCAGCTGTCATGGATAAGATCAAACAGAAAACAAGAGTGTTCAAGCTGAAACCAGGAACATTCTTGGCATCCAAGATCGATCTTCGAATTTGGAGATGAGCTGATTTGTACTTTGTGGTTATGTCAGTTGTCTGAGATGATTTCTGTCTTTACATTATGAATGCAGGTCATGATTGAAAGTACAACTTCAGTGTACTTTACAACCTGTAAATTTGTACTTGCATTTGCTTTACTTGAAGAATGATCTTGCTTTGTACTTTTCATGAAGTATGTCTTTGATCCTTCGAACTCTGTAAGAATGCTGACTTAGATTGATCCTTGCTTATTTTTGATGAAGGTATGAGATGAATTAAAGCTTCTAGGATCCAATCTTTCATAAAGAAAACCGATCATTCTTGTTTAAGACATATGTGGAGAATATTCTTCGTTTTCCAGAAATATCTCAAGAATGATCTTGGTTTTATTAAAGTATGTCAGGAACGATCTTCGTTTTACTAAAGTATGTCAAGAACGATATTTGTTTAACTGTTTTTGCTTTCTTGATTTTTAATGAGATCTGCTTTGAAATCCTTGGTACTTAACTTGTTTTGACACACTCAAATGCACATGTTAAATACCAAAACACTTAGAATCATAATTAGAATTCTTAATTAACCTTTTGTTTAATTATCATCAAAACATTAATTTGAGATTTTGTCTTTAACATCCTATGAGGTTGAGCAAGCCACCCGAAGGATTCCTCAAATGCAATGCGGATTGTACTCTTTTTCAACATAACTCATGCTTTGGAGCTGACATATGGTTCCGCGATAGTATAGGGAGAATTGTTTTATCACAAACAACTTTGTTCCCTTTCATAGGTACCGTGGTAGAAAGTGAAACCACTGTTTCGCTCGTTTCCATCCAGCTTGCGAACGACCATGGATTCAACAATGTACAGTTTATGTGCAACAATCTCACTGTTGCTACTGCTACCAATAAGGCTATCATCTACAATAATGAGTTGAGTCATTTAATTTCACTTTGTAGAGGATTGTTTTCTGTTCATGCTAGCTATAATCTAGCTTTTGGTAAGAGGAAAGCAAATATGACCTCTCATACTCTAGCTAGAATATCCTTATTTCATGCTAGTCGTTGTTCCATCTTTTTACAACTCCCTGAATGTATTGCAACTTTGATTATAGAAGAAATGCAATGAGTTATATTTGAATTTTTTTTTAAAATTTTTTATATATGCAATGTAACAACATTATAAACAAAAAGTATGTATGTAAGAGGAAGCAACACTTTTGGTTCTTTTTTACCTTTTTAGAAATGCTAATAAGTGTTTTTGTGGCACTTATTAAGATCTAAGTATAACAATAAAATCTTGGAATTTGTATATTTTATACTTGAAATTGTAAAAAAAATCCAAACTTTCAACTTAATAATTCTTTTTAAATTCCTTTGTTGTTTCCTTAAGGACATTTTAACGCAAGTTGTTTAACGAGCCTCTTAATCTGTTTGGAGAAAGTTATCGCTACATTTTAAGTTTTCACACGATTAAATTGATCGATGTGAAAATTTTGTTGTTGTTTAATTTTTTTTATTTGTAATTTAAAAGGGTGTCTCTTATCATTAAAAAGTAATAAAATCTTGATGAAAACTCAATATAAATTGATAGAAAAAGAGGAAGAAAAAACTGATCAATGTAATCTTAATAAAAAATCTAAACATATAAATTTCAATAGGAAAAATGGATACTACCACAAACAAATCTAAATCAAAATTAGAAATCGATGGGTTAAATGGTAATGGGCTAGGCTAGGTGTGATGGGTGTTCTTAAAAAAAAAAGTGTGATGGTGCAAGTGTTTCCAACATCAACCGTAAGATAATTGAATTAATATTTAAATTCGAATTAAAATTACGTTCAAATGGCAAAAGATAAATTTGTGAGCTCAAATATTGGTTGCTTATATTGTAATTACTATTGAAGTAAAATTTATTGATGTTGCTCGCATAACCAAATAATGAGTCACTGCATTGATTTCAAACAAGCAAAATGAATGAAATGAATGATTATATTTCTGAATACTTCAAATTTATTCGCCCTTCTTTCCTCTGTTTCCAATCGACAATGCGAATGAGAATGAGGAGATTTTCCAACAACCTTTCTTCAATCCCTCCGAACAACCTCCGCCCTTTCTCCCAACTCTCCACCAATTTTCCCGACAAAATCATTTCAACCCCAAATTTTCCCGAGAAAATTATTTCAACCTCAAATTCTCAAAATCAAATTTTGGACACCCTCTTAACCCACAAATCCAACCCCAAATCAGCTCTCAAGTTCTTCAAAGGAGTTGAACGGAAACGAGGGTTTGTTAAAACCGTTGATGTTTTCTCTTTGTTACTTCAGATTCTATCTTCCACCCCACAAACTCACAGTTCCCTTCGAAATTTGCTCAACAACTATGTTTTTGGTGATTCTAGTCCTTCTCCCAAGGTGCTTGTGGAACACTTGTTGGAGTGTTCAGGAAGGTATGGTTTCGAATCTGATTCGCGGGTTTTCAATTATTTATTGAATAGTTATGTTAGAGCTAATAAGATTGTAGATGCTGTTGAGTGTTTTAGAACTTTGTTAGAGCATGATGTGATTCCTTGGGTTCCAATTATGAATATACTTTTGACTGCAATGGTTAGGAGGAACATGATTTGTAATGCACGCCAACTGTATGATGAAATGGTTGAGAGAGGAATGTATGGGGATTGTTTTACTTTACATGTTGTTATGCGTGCTTGTTTGAAAGAAGGGAAATTTGAGGAGGCTGAGAAGTTTTTCAAGGAGGCAAAAGGTAGAGGGTTGAAACTCGATGCGGCTTCATACAGCATTGTTGTTCAGGCGGTTTGTAAGAGGATGGACTTGAATTTGGCGTGTAAGTTGTTGAAGGAGATGAGGGAATTGGGGTGGGTGCCTTCTGAGGGTACTTATACTTCTGTTATTGTTGCTTGTGTGAAGCGGGGAAATTTTGTGGAGGCATTGAGGCTTAGGGATGAGATGGTGAGCAGCGGTGTTCCTGCGAATGTAATTGTTGCAACAAGCTTGATGAAAGGGCATTGTATGCAAGGAGATGTGAATGTTGCGTTGCAGTTGTTTGACGAGATTGTTGCGTCTGGTGTTGCTCCAGATGTGGGTATGTTCTCTCTTTTGATAGATGGGTGCTCTAAGATTGGGGATATGGAGAAGGCTTATGATCTTTACACCCAAATGAAGCTCATGGGCATCCAGCCCACTGTCTTGATTGTAAATTTTCTGGTGAAAGGATTTTGGAAACAGAATTTGCTAGAAAATGCGTATGGATTGCTTGATGAGGCAGTTGAGCGGGGTATTGCTAATGTTGTTACATATAACATTATTTTAATGTGGCTCTGTGAACTGGGAAAGGTTAAGGAGGCTTGTAATTTATGGGACAAGATGATGAGTCATGGTATTACACCTTCACTAGTTTCTTACAACAACTTAATACTTGGTCACTGCAAAAAGGGTTGCATGGATGATGCCTATAGTGCACTGAATGATATTCTTGAAAGGGGTTTGAAACCGAACGCTGTTACATACACTCTTTTAATAGATGGATTTTTTAAAAAGGGCGATTCCGAGAGAGCCTTTGTTATGTTTGAGCAAATGTTGGCTGCAAGTATTGCGCCTACTGACCACACATTTAACACTGTTATAAACGGCTTGGGTAAAACTGGCCGGGTGTTTGAGGCACAGGATAAGTTGAAAGATTTTATCAAGCAGGGTTTTATTCCCACTTCCATTACTTATAATAGCATCATAAATGGATTTGTCAAGGAAGGTGCAATTGATTCTGCACTGTTTGCCTACCAGGAGATGCGCGAAAGGGGAATTTTTCCTAATGTTATCACTTATACTAGTTTGATAAATGGATTCTGCAAATGTAATAAGATTGATCTTGCTTTGGAAATGCATAATGACATGAAAAACAAGCGCATGGAATTGGATGTTACCACCTATAGTGCTCTCATTGATGGTTTCTGCAAAATGCAAGACATGGAAAGTGCAAGCAAATTCTTCTCTGAACTTTTGGCCATTGGTTTGGCTCCAAACGCGGTTGTTTATAACAGCATGATTAGTGGCTTCCGACATTTGAATAATATGGAAGCAGCACTTAACTTGCACCAGAAAATGATAGAGAATAAGGTTCCATGTGATTTGAAGACATACACCTCATTGATTGGTGGTCTTTTGAGAGACGGTAAATTGAGTTTTGCTTTAGATCTTTACTCAGAGATGATTTCCAAGGGTATTGTGCCTGATATCTTCATGTATACAGTTCTCATAAACGGACTCTGTAACCATGGACAACTAGAAAATGCAGGCAAGATTCTAAAGGAAATGAATGGAAATAATATAATTCCTTCGGTTCTCGTTTATAATACTTTAATTGCTGGACACTTTAAAGAGGGTAATCTGCAAGAGGCTTATAGACTGCATGATGAGATGCTTGATAAAGGTCTTGTTCCTGATGATATTACATATGATATTCTTGTAAATGGAAAGCTCAAGGTATCACATACTCTTGCTGGAGCTTAATTCACTCAACTAAGATTGATGGCATACAATCTACTTATGGATTCTATTGCAAAATGAGTCTTGCAGAAAGTTATTGAACGGCTTGAAATTGGTCCAATCAATATTCCATTGTTTATCTTATGGATCTAGAAATGTAGACCATAACTCTGTTCATGACATCTTCCATAGGAATTGTAGTTCTTTCATTTTATTTATGGGAATCCTTTTGTAAACGTCAGGAGCCAGATAATGTGAGTTCTAATAATAGGAAAAGTGAGTTCTTTCTTTGCCAAGAGCATAATAACGTCAAGAGCCAGATAATGTTCAGATAATTAAATTTTTTGGTAATAGGAATTCGACTAACTGCAGTGTGGCATTGATTATCAGTGAGGCTATTAGCAATGGGAAGACACACACAATTCAGGTGTGATCTTAACAACCATCTAGTTTCCTTTATATATGGATTACTTTTTTACTTCCATTTATTTGATGTTCTTGTTTTAGAAGTACCGATTTAATGCTAAACTTACCCTTTTTTACTTGACAAGGAGGGATAAATGTTAAGTTGTTTCCTTTTCACTAAATAATTACTCAGGCTACTAATTCAAGACTCATTTTAGATTAGAATTGTGTTTATGTCCTATAATATTATATCAATTCAGTTTTAACATCTCATCATATGTTTACTAATGAGTTCTTGAAGTTTGATCCATCAATGAAATTTATGGGTTTTTATAAAGTAGGTGGTGAGGTTAGTGACATTTAAGCAATCACTTGTCATATTTATCATTACTTGAATGGAGTTAGCAACTTAGCATTGCTCATTTTTATAGTCCGATCTCGATTATAAGCGAAAGTGTCTAATCTTATACTTATTTATTAAAAAATTCAGTTAAGTGCAATTAGTCCTCTTAATCTCATAATAAATTAGTGCATTATCGAGAATACTGTTGATGATATTTATTTCTGAAGGGTATTGGAAACTAAAATTTTACTTGGATGTAATCATGAAGGGTATTATAAATATAACTGCATTAAATATACTGAATGCAATTAAAAATTATTTGTATTTTGGATCAAGAGGGAGTACAATCCAAATCCTATAAATGAGGTACTAAGATTGCTGGTTGGGCCAAGACTAAGAGGTTCAACAAAGCATTGAACGGGCGTGTGCAAGAACTTTGCAAAGATCAAATGACCAAAAACTTTGGTACAATAAGGGAAGCTCACAAATTCCATAACATGGAGAGCAAATTTACATTAGGAAACTTTTAGTTTTAGGTCATTTAAGAACTGGCCTGTCATGTACCTCTTGTGTTCTTACTTCTTATCTAAAGGGGTCTATCCTTAATTTTAAAGTGGGCCATTGCTTTTAGTTATTAGGGTATATTGTGTAAAGTATCTTAATAGCCACTGTAGGCTATAATAAGCACATTGGTGCATTTTGCATTAAAATTTTCCTATCAATATTTGAAAATAATAATCCTGAGCATATCAAAGAATCATATAAATTGGCTTTCAAGTTGCAGTTAAATTCTCGATTCTCTAAAATCAATGGGTCTAGATTCCTCAAATCTACTATGGAGGATATCTGTGCTATTATTTATAATTAGTTTCTGGGTTCTAAGATCAAAATTCATATGTTTTAAATCACTTTTAAAATTTGATTTGTAGCCTAAAATGAAGCTAAACTTGAAAAGTTGTTTCAATATAAAATTTAGCTTCAAATATCTTTTGGTCTGTTTATATCACCTCATGTTCTTAGAAAAGCTAATACTTGTGTGGACATTTTTTAGTTCATGTAACTGTTTATTTTTTATACAGGAGAATTTGCTTTTGGTCCTTGTTGCTTTGGTTAGTTCTTGTAGTATTTGTTCTGGTTTCGTCCTTCTAATATATGGATCATATTAATCATTTTGATTTTTAGTCTCAGAAATACTGATATAACTAATTCCAAAACAAGAAGGACCATAAATAATTTTTTTCATGTTTTAAGGACGAAAAAAATATTTAAATCTAAAATTTATCATATCATATTCTATCAAGGTTTTATTTTCAATTAGATCTCTTATGCTGTCAAATGTTGCAATCTTTTTAAGTTTTTATACTGATTCCAATTTTTCTCCTAGAGTATGTGATAGAAACCAGAATTTTATTGACTAGAATTGATGAGCTCTGAAGCTGTTACAATGTTGGAAATCTGAAAAATGCAGAAAAGGAACTAAACCAGAGTTCTAAGAACTCCTAAACCAGAGCAAAATTGCTCCTAACCAGAGAAAGAATTTCCCGAATTATTTTTTAAAATATTTTCCCTCTTCCTATTCTCTCATTCTTATAACATAAAATGAATGACATTATTAATTAGCTTTTATTCCTTTCATTCATCCTTCTTGAAATTGAATGTCTTTCCCACTTCCCCTTCCCTCATTCCTTTAATGGAATATTAGTAGAATAAGAGACATTGTTAACTAGCTTTTATTCTCTCCATCCATCATTCTAGAAACTAAATGTGTGTGAAGTGTATGACTTGGGTGAGTGGGGCCCACTATTTGGCCCCTCATTCCTCTTAATTTGCAGTGTTCTATCAGTATGCTTATCATTGAAGTTCCTGAGATATGAGATATTTGTAGATTTAGAGAGTGGTCTTGAAGTAGAAGAAGGCTATAGACATTATTAGATGAAGCTAGGTTAAACCCACTTGGAGCAAATATAGTGTGGTGAAGTTGATCCTACATTAATTGCTACTGAAGTTGTTTATATGGCCATGTTTTTTTGTTATTTTGGAGCAACGAGTGTGAAGTAAGGGGGATATGAATGAAGTGTGAAATAACTAATCTTATGTATAAATCACCAAACTTAACAACTTTGCATCTTACATTATGCATGGAATCAATTTGAAATGTGTCTAGTCAAGTGATTTGCCAAACCAAAATAAATAGTAGACATGGGAGAATATGTTGCTAAAGAATTTGTGTTAGATAAATGTTGCTAAAGAATTCGGCTTATAAGTTGCTCTCATAATTTGGAAGCGCAAAAATCAATTCTGGCTGAAAACAAGACCAAATTGGTTTTAAAAGAGTAGACTTTGGTATTTTGTAAAACTGGACCCATATAGCCTACATAATTCTGATATTTTATTAAAAAAAAGAAAAGCCCACCGTGGGGCTCGAACCCACGACCACAAGGTTAAGAGCCTTGCGCTCTACCAACTGAGCTAAACGGGCTTCATATGTATTTTCTTTATAAATAATACTTAAACATACCTAAATCCCGGCAACAATATTATAAATCTAAATCACTGGTTTGTTCATGTTATATATCCTACGTTCAGATTTTCTAACCCGTGATGTACATGGCGAAAATTAAGCTACTAATTAATTTCTCTTACTATTGTTCATAAAATATAGCTTTTGCTTGTGAAAATATTTTAATAATTTTTAAATAATAAAATAATTGGGTTGCTAATATGTAATTGATTTAAGTATAAGAGATTGATATACCTACAACAAGTGGTTAGGAGTCTAGTCTCTTGCATATGGATAAATTTCAATTCGAAGAAGAAAATCAACCACATATGTCCAACAAATTCTCCAACAAAGATTAATTACTATTAAACAAACAATGCATACTTCCTACTTTTAACAAGTTATAAAAAAAATTATTTTGGGTTAAAAATGAAATCTAACATAATTTAGAGAAATTTGACATTATTTCAACAACTTTCTCATAAACAAGCTAAGTCCAACATTATTTCCTCCAATAGATCATGAAAAATCATGTCTTCAATCTCCAAACCAACACATTCATCATAAATATGATGGTTGACCCACCCATCACTTTTTGATGAGAAATCTCTACCTACATGATCATCTATTGTTTGGTCAACTTTGTATCTCAAACCCAAAGACTTGCTCATATGAGTCCAAACTTTATGAAGAATGTGACACCCTATAGGAGGGCAACAATGTGACCTCCCATAAATTTCCAACATTGTCTCATTAATTAAATCAAATAATACATGGTGATTACATTGACCACCTTTGTGAGAACAAAATTCAGGATCATTTTCCATTTCTTCATATAGTGATGGATCAAGGGGGGTGTCTTTAGCATGCCATGAAGAAAGACTTTCATTACTAGTGAGTCCAGATATCTCAAGTACATATTTCACATAATTAAACTCATCTTTGTCTTTGGTGTCCACATGAATATGAGGAATCTCATGGTTGAACTTCTTGGTTTGAATCTCCAATTTGTGAGCATTCTTTGTGGTTTTAATCACTTTAAGGGAATCCTTCTTAGTCACTTGTTGCTCATCCACATTATTCGGTCTATCGGAAGATCTCGCCTTAGATTTTGAATCTATCAACATTGGATAAAACAATTCAGTAAACGCAACTGCAATTTATATTAACAATATTTATAATTTATATTGACACTATTAATATAAGAAATACTAGCAATAATTTATATTGACTTTAATTCATGGAAATAGACAATGTATGTTGTTAGTATTCCTCTATCAATAGGGTAAACCATCGTTTATGTCTTTGAAAGTGTAGAGTGTTGTCACTTTGGTCTCTTACTTTGTCAAAAATTTAAATTAGTCTTCGAATCATCAAAATAGTCCCTAAAAGATATAACTAATTATAATCATAAAAGTCCATGAAAGATACAACTTACTGTCAAAATAGTATCCAACTATTATAACATTCTGATGATTCGAGGACTAATTTGAATTTTTTGACTATGTGAAGGACTAAAGTGACAACACTTTACAATTTCAGGGACTAAATAATAAAAACACGTTACATTTGGAAACAGATATGCACAAACTAATAGAGGTAAAATAAAAAATCACAGTGATAGTAAAAAAATAAAATTGAATCCTAATCTATATTGTTTTCAACAGAACATAGAATTTATGAAATACTATGATTATATGACAACATATAAATGTATGAATATCATATCTGTCCTTAAAGATAGCTAGTTAGCAAATATTTAAAAAAAATAGAAGGGTGAAGATGGAAAACCTGATGCTGCTATTGAAGCCTTGTATTCTTTTATTGCCATAATATCTTGGTCATTGAAACTCAATGGTGAAGCATAGGAAAAAGATTGAAGATCAGGTAATGAAAGAATTCTTTCTAAAGGTATCAACATTCTCAATGGTGAAGAATGTGACTTTTCTTTCACTAATTTTAGTTTCTCATATTGAAGATGTATATCTTCTATTCTGAAGCTATTCTCTTTCTGTTTGAAGTAACTTTCTAGTGGTTCTTCAAGAGACTTGATTCTTCTTATACAGTTCTTGTATTGAACTTCTCTTTTAATAATAGGATCTGTCAATTTCTTCAAAATTTCCTTCTTCAACTCATCTGATATTCCTTGTCCTTGAGGAAGTTTATGAATGACCGAATCCATAGCGACTCGAATCTTTTCTTTTTCGCTCTCTCCGGTTACGTGCTCTATTTTTTGTTTGAGATTCATATTAACATGTTTGATTTCTTTATGTTTCTGACCCTTTGCATAACCTGAAGAAAAACTAACATCTCTTACAATCTCCGCTTCGTTTATATTGAAATTTCCATTTACTCTTCCTTTTGTTAATGGAGGCATGACATGTTCATAAAATGTTTTTGTGGACTCATATTGGACTAACTTTTGTGTTTCATTGCCACAATATAATCTTCCTTTCCATTTTGGTAGAGAATCGTGAAAAGGAAATGATTCAGACCTATTTAGTGTCACTTTTGCTCGTTTCACGCGTTGTTTATGGAAGTGGTAGACCATAGGAGAGACAGGATCATGAAGAAATGCTAATAATATTTCCTTTTTCATGTTGGTTGTTTCCAAAGTACCAAAAAAGTGCTTGTATAAAAGAGTGGAAACACCAAAAGTGTTTCGCTTTGCAATATCTTCTACTCTGCATTTCATTTGATCTCTTACTTTTCGTGCAAGTAAGTCATTTTTTGTTAGTTGATGCTTGTAACCCAAGTTACACTCGCGGTAATCACTACTAAATGTAGGATCACACTGTACAAACCTTCTTGTTCTTGTGTTTTCATCAATTAGTACTTCTATCTGGTTTCTTTCTGTGTTTTTTCCAACTGAAGAATGCAGTGTCACCTTTTCTTCAACCTGACAAGCTTCAAATTAGATGCTACTGTTATTTATTTTCCAGTAAGTTAGTATACTCATTTTGAATTGAGAAGAAACCAATGCATCCAAAAATACAGAATCAAATGAATTTAGGCTATGTCAAATGAGAATATAATGCTTGTAGCATATGAACCTAAGCAAAAAAATCATTTGAATCTACAATTTG
Source organism: Cicer arietinum (assembly GCF_000331145.2). NCBI lineage: Eukaryota > Viridiplantae > Streptophyta > Magnoliopsida > Fabales > Fabaceae > Cicer > Cicer arietinum. The sequence goes on from NC_021165.2 coordinate 35,338,306, forward strand.
AAAAATACAAGAGAATTTTTCCCTAAGAAACAAAGGAATGAACCAGATGATGAGAACTTACATTTGAGCTTCTTAACTGTGCAAGGATGAGGTTCTTCCTTTTGTTACAAGAGAAGGCTTCATCCCTTTGTGCAATCACACTTTCTGCAAATGAAATTAAGTGCTAACATTTCAAAGGTTTGAAGAAAGTGACATATTTATAACATAACAATATGGTCGTCGGCCCAACATATTTGGAGGCCTAAAGTGAATTTTAATACGAGGTATAAAGTGGACTTTCTAAATTTTAACATGACATCACTAAAGTATTATAATTAATCTCATATAATATTTTTGTTTTTCAATTGATTTAATATTGTTGAGACAATATTAAATTTAAAAAAGATTGATATATTGTAATTTTAAAAATATTAAAATCTAAAACCTTTTTATTAAGCAAATTTTTTTTGGAAACCTTTTGACAAAAGTAATTTTTTTAAAGGTCTATTGCTTTACTGGCCTTACCCTCGGGTTGACCCTGTATAACAAATACTTAATAGTTTCTAAAATATTATACAAAAATTTAAACTGTAAAGTTGATATAGTATAGAATTAATGATGATTTTATAAAAATATATTCTACCAATTAAAAAATTAGCTACTTTGTGACCAATTAGTGATTGAAATAGTTCCATCTCATTGATGACTGATTTTCTAAATCTGTCTCAAAATTGGCTACAAAATGAGTTTGTGGCCCATTTAAATACTGATTTTGTAACAAGCTGTTAAACTATTGGTCGCTAATAATAGTGACCTATTTCACATTTTTAATCTCTAAATCGGTCACTTAGCATTTCATGGAGGAAAACTTGTACATAGATGAGGAAATGCACTAACCCTTCTTGTATGCATGTCTTTTTTGTATGAAATTATGACATAAGGGATGGTGCTTAATAATATGTAAGAGGCTTTTACTACACTCAGGAGAATGATGTGAAGTATCAGAATGCTTTTGCCTTCCCATGGTTGACAAGATTTGATATGCTTTCAGCTAGAATCTTGGTAATCCTGCTAAAATTTTGGAATCAAATATCTAACACCAATAAATTAATCAATAATTCTATACATCAATTATGACTTCAATTAGATAGACACGTTGCTTTGACATAATTGAATTGTTTTCTTGAAAAATTAGAAGATAGTAAAATCATAGATCTAAACAGTGGTCCTTAAATGTAATTCAGCTGTAATATAAATGTTTTAGAGGTTTCTTACAAATTACAATGCAAGAAGAGGAGATTCACCACAAGAGATTAAGAAAATAATGCTAAATTACTATAAAACTACTTTCTTCGTGTTCATTCTTGATACCGATTACAATTACCAGTTTTTTATATATTGCATTGATATATTATAACAAACTAATCAATGGCTCGCCATCATGAGTCTATCTAGAACATTTTAGAAATTGATGACCTATCATATAAAATATCTAATACTTAACATATTTGACCATTATTACAAGCACAATGACTACAATTGTAGCTGCATTTTTCAGCATTTTACTTCATTGTCATGGTTCGCATCTTAAATGTAACCATAATTTAGAACCATGGATAAAATCCTCAAATATGTGGAGAAAATTGCTTAACATTTCAAAAAAAAAAAAACTATTCTTTTATAACATATAGAGAAAGAAACACAATAATTTAATTCCCAACCATAGGAAAAACAATCAGCATCTCAATTCTCAAATAGTTATACATACATACATGCATGAGAATTGTTTTGAAAGGCCTTAAGAATAATTGAAAACTAAAAAACAGATCGATATGTGAAGAAGCTAATTCTCAAATTAATTTCATGAATATGAAAAAGATAGGACCAAAAAAGAATATGATTATTCTTTGTGGTCAATAAGAATTAATGTTGTAAAACTTTTATAAGAAATCTAAATCACAAAAAAGGTTATTACTCAATGCATATTCTATGACAAAAAACAACATTGTCAATTTGTCAAAAGTGGTTAGTTTTCAATGTTCTTTTCAATATTATTGCATGTTACATAATATACAAAACAATGTGGTTTTGAAAAAAAACAATATTGAATGAATTAGAAGATTATGTAACTAAATCATCACCTTTTGGAAGAGAATATTTCTTGCACTTGTCCATGAATAAATGAGGAAAAAGGTGACACCAAGGCATTAAGCTCTTGATTCTTGCTTTGTTTTAATTTGTTGTTTTATAAATAATTCTCAAGTGGAACAGAAAGTGGAGGTGCATATGGATAAAGAGGATGATGTTTTTTTCTTTGTTTCCAAATACAAAGTCAAACACAACATGTATTCATTCCCAATGTTTTCGGGTTCTTATCTCATCTCTTTGCTTTGCATTCTTCTATTTATATTTTTTTTGTTTTTATATATTTTTTTTAATCAACTTAACAGGAAAAATTCACACATATTAAAATTCGAACAAAGAAATATATTTCAAATTCGTATTCCAATCATATCTTATTTTTATTTCTTAAAATGTATATTTATTTTATCTCAATGAAATGCTCATAGTAAATCCTTGTCGTAGAATAAAATAAAATGTTTGTTAATGAAATTACAAATCTAATTTATAGCGTGCGATTGCATTCACTAAAATATTTATTTGGTTATAAATAATTCAATAGTTTTTCTTTGTCCCACTAAAATTTATGATAGAAAAATTGTATAATGACTATTTGATCACATAAAAAATAAAAATATTTTTGATATTATTAATAAAAATACAACAAGTTTATAGTTTTGATTAGACATGATCATAATTTGTATATAATATTTAATGGTATAATTTTATAAGAAATCCAAATTTCTTTCTTAAAAAAATATAATATTTAATAATATATGATATGCCCCACTAATCAAAATATATGCATCCGTCCCTGTTTATTTGAGTAGAGGATTTTGCAGCAACATGCATAATTGACTTATAATTGTGATCACTTATACCTTGCCAATTAAGTAGACTGTGTTTTAAAAATTAATCTCTACTCTCTTTATCTTGAAAAATATAAGAAAAAACGAGTAAAATAAATTTGATGTATTTTGCTAAAAAAAGAAAATATTATTTAGTAAGTCATCTAAGTTTTTCAATGACCAAGTTACATTTGTGGTTTCAGCTCGTCTATCAGTCGAACTGCTAAATTTGTTCTTGTGGGTGGCCAAGAAGATCTCATATGGATCCACAAACCGTCCAAGTTGATGTGTCTATCTTAATAGAAAAGAAACCAAACATTAAAAAAAAAAAAAGACCGTACGTCATTCAATCCGTTATCGAAAAAAATCTGGAGCAATAAATTACGAAATAGAATTCCACCAAGTAAAACATCTCAATAAAACTCTAAAGAAATTCAATTTATCCGCTCAAGTATTGCCTTCACAATATATATATACACGCCATTTGTTACACAATCTGCAAAGAACAAGAGAAAGAAAATAAAATTATTAAGGAATAATCACATTCTAAACATAGTTTATGTCCTGGTAACTCATAAATTAAAAAAATACATTTATTTAATCTTCAGTAAAAAAAAATCTGTGTTTTAAATTAGTTTAAGAGATTTAACATTCATTAAATATTAATTATATAAAAAAAAGACTTGTTAAAAAAACATAAAAAAATTACTAAACACCTAATTCTTAAAAAGACAAATAAGAAATTGAGGGTGAAGGCCAAGAGACAACTGAAAACTAATATTAGTATATAGTAATAAAAATAAAACCAAAGAAATTAAGCATGCTATATATATATATATAGCGCGCGCGCGTGCACATATGTAAAAAGTCAGGGTGACGGTGCTGGGAAATAAGGAAGAAGAAAAATAACGCAGGCCAAAAAGAAAAAACACAAATCATAACTAGCGACAGAGGAAAAGATTTAGGGGAGGAGGAGACCGAGACCTATCACGGAGGGACCAAAACGTATGGTCAGTATTTTGGCAACGACCACATCGAAGATTTGACTTTAAAATTATAATTTGATTCGACATTGTAAATTGGTGAACCTGATTTGTAGCTATATTATTTTTGTTTCTTTTTTATATTAAAGATTATGAAGGCAGAAATATTATTACCTTTTGAATTATTTCTAATAAGTTGGACAAAATTGGGGTACTACACTGGTGGACGGACCATTCAAATTGACCATGTCTTCATAGATCCTCCAACTCAACCCAAGACACATATATACGCAACAGTCGAGGTAAACATGTAAGACATGGTAGCTCCTAATATTTGGAGTGCTACCTCCAAGTCACATAGGACTTCCGCCCATGAATATCTCCAAGGTCTAATAATCATGCCTAATGTAACGTCTAGTTACATGGGTATAAAAACTGAGGTAATAATGAAAAAAATTTCAAAATTATATAAGAGAATAAGGTACTGTAATAAATAATGAATTGTTCGAAAGAAGTAATATTATGAAATCTCAAAATAAATCCTTACAAATGAAAAATCTTTAATAATTAAAATATACAAAACTGGGCAAATAGTATATAATCTCGAAATAAAGTACAATGTAGACACTATGTCTACTTTTTCTTGATTTACTAACCTAATCGAAGGAAAATCACTCTTCTCAAGGGAGGTAATACTTCTCAACTCTCGACGTCTCCAACGGTGAAGAAGAACGATGCGACTTCTCATATTGATTAATGTGAGAGATAAATTGATTTAACAAAAATGGTTGAGTTGAGAGGATCTATTTCACATTTTAATCTTATAATACTCATATTTCACATTAATCAATTTATTTCTCAAAGGGCTACTGCCGTACATAGCGAGCCCCCGATGAATCATTGGGAAATACGGTTTTCCCGTTCATCTCACAATATATTATACTCATAAATTCAAACGTTCTTTCATTCCTAACCTTATTTCGATGCTTTCACACACGAGTACAATTTCACGAGCAAACAATCTTTGTTCTTTGACTTTTTGTCCTTCAATCGATATAACTCGACATTTTATGGGTAAACGTTAAAAATAAATTATGAGAAAATACTCTAAAAACTAAATTTCAAAATTTGGTCAAGGAAAATTACCATAAATCAGAAAATTAATCATTGGATAGTATATCAACTTTTCACACGACCGTTTTGGTGTTGGTTTCACTCAAATCGGACTTACAATGAAGAAGAACAACACAAAATAACAAATTCTATAAACGAAGAAATTGGGTATTTCAGGGAGAAATTTGGGTTGTTAAAAATCTGAAAAATTGTGTTTAATTGAATAGCTAAATGAGTAAAACAACATACTAAATTTGGATGAAAACATAGAAACTTTTCTGGGACAGTCATTGTGACACCGTAAACCCAATTTGCTTTAACAAAAATGGTTTTAACAAAATTGCTTTAACAAAAATGGCTTTAACAACACGTTATTCTTCAACGTTCTTCTTCATCGTAAGTCCAATTTGAGTGAAACCGTTCTTCTTCACCCAAATTTTATACAAAATGTTTCACTCAACCGTTGAGTGAATAAAACCAAGCTTGAATAAAACCATTTGAGTGAAACCAATTTTTGTTAAACCGTTATGGTGCAACTTCTTCACCGTAAGTCCAAATTGGCCATGTCCTCATAGATCCCCTCAACTCAACCCGAGACACATATACGTGACAGTCGAGGTAAACGTATGTTGCGTGGTAGCTCCCGATATTTGGAGTGCTACCTCCAAGTCACCTAGGAATTCCCCACCCGAATACCTCCAAGGTCTAACAATCTTGCCTTAAGGCTCAACAACAAACCGCCACGATCAGGCTCATTCAGTTGTACTTCCCCAGAATCACTAGGCTTGTTAGGCCCTACCTATATGATGACAAAATAATCTTCACTTCGCAAATTCTTAATATTTATTTTCTCTCCTCGTTAGCTTAGACTACTCCATTAAGAGCATCATCTTTATAAATCATCATTAGTTCATCGTATATAGGGTACTTTAATATTCCCATCAGAATTTTATAACATCATTAATCATACATAATCATAATTATTGTATAAATTCATCACAATGTTATAAAATCACTAATCATACATAATCGCAATCATCATATAAACTCATCACAATTTTATAACATCACTATCATCGATAAAAAATCAGAATTATCATCCCGCATACATATATCATACCATGCATCCATATTTTATTATCACATCACATAAATTCGTCTAATCAAACACATGGATAAAATTTATTTGAAATCAAATATCATAATAATATCAAATACCATGCATTTAGAGAAATTAAATCAATCAACACCTTATAAATATTTCTATTTCATATTTTAATCTCACAATTTCTATATTTTCACATTAATCAATTTATCACTAAAAAGGCTACTGCTGTACGTAGCGAGCCCCGGATGAATCGTTGGGAAATACGATTTTCCCGCTCATCTCACATTATATTATACTCATGAATTCAAATGTTCTTTTACCCTTTACCTTATTTCGACGCTTTATCAAATCCAGAAATCAATGAGAGTTTTTAATGGCAACTGCAGATTGACAACGTAAAGCAGACGAATCCGAAGATCGAGACGCAACTGAAAAATTATGCGGAGCATAAAAATCAATATTAAATAATTAATAATAATTTTTTGAGCAAAAATGGAGTCAAAACGACGAGAAGAAAACTGCAGAAAATGTCTCACCGACTCGTCGAAGCGCCGAAAGGGTTCGACGTCAACTTCACCGAAAAATGCAAATGAGTAGTGTTTCTTGGAGATTTCGACGAGAGGAATTCAAAAATGATGTCATTTTTTTGAGACGACGAATGTGGTGACCTGAATCGGCCAAAAACAGCTCACCTAAGGAATGGAACAAAGCTGTTTATGAAAAAACGGAGCAACGATTGATAAAATTGATCCAAAAAATGGCAAATAATTGGTGGGAGGAAATCTGAGAGAAAAAGGTTTTCTCTGAGAATAGTTGCGTGCATTTCTGGCAATTTTTATTGTATTTTATTTTTTAATTGTAGATGGAAGGGTGCGAATAGCAAGGACCCAAACTTTATTTTATATTATTTTTTAAGTGTCTCAAATAAGTTAATTACTTGTTCTATTCATCCATAATTAAAATAATAATATTTGGCCACACTCTTACAAATCAATTTTATTTATTTTTGTTAAAACTTTTCTAAAATATTCAACTCTAAAATATGTACACTAAAATACTATTATTTATAGAAAAATATATAAAATAATAAAATATAATATTTTTTATTCGTATGACTTACTGAGTCAAATATGTACAAGATTAACACATCATAGAAAACATCCATATAACGAAAATTAGTCGCAAGATTTCTCCACATTTATTCTAAAATAATTTTAAAACCAAATTAATTATTTAAAACCCTATTTCATTAAGAAAATATTTATTTTAAAATTTGGGGGTGTTACAAGTGTCATCAACCAAATCAACAAGCAATTCAATTTGAAAAATAGAATGCTCTTCCACAGGGTGTTTCATAGCATCAAAGATGTTAAATTTTTGCAATGCTATTACCAAATTCCATGGATAGAGTTCCAACATGCACATCAATTTTTGTTCTAGCAGTTTTCAAGAATGGTCTGCCTAAGATGATAGGTGCCCTGTTGGACTTATTCTCTCCCTCCATGTCCAAAATGTAAAAATCTGCAAGAAATATCAATTCATTAACTCGAAGAAGTAAATCCTCCATAAGTCCAGCGGGACGAGCATTGCTCCTGTTCGCCAATTGAATGGTAACACCTGTACTCTGTAAAGGTCCAAGAGCAAGAGAGTTAAAAATAGATGTAGGCATAACATTAATG
>NC_021165.2:35346305-35354445 GCF_000331145.2 Cicer arietinum
AAGTCCAGCGGGACGAGCATTGCTCCTGTTCGCCAATTGAATGGTAACACCTGTACTCTGTAAAGGTCCAAGAGCAAGAGAGTTAAAAATAGATGTAGGCATAACATTAATGGAAGCTCCTAAATCTAACATAGCATTTTCAAATTGACTATTGCCTATGGTACATGGAATGGGAATAGTTTCTGGATCTTTGCATTTCTACGGCATGGGCTGAATGAGGGCTGAAACATTTTGCCCAATGTTTACTCTTTCATTACCTTTAACCTTCTCTTGTGTGTGCACAAATCTTTTAGAAATTTTGCATATCTTGGAATCTATTTAATTGCTTCAAGGAGGGGAATGTTCACTTCCACCTTCCTAAATGTATCCAGGATCTCGTTGTCCCTATCTGCCTTGTCCATTTTCTTAGTCTTCACTGCCCTTTGAGGAAAAGGAAGTGATATATTTTGCTCAACATCAACAGTTTCAGATATCAAAGTATCCTCAACAACCTTGTTATTTTTCACTAAAGTTTCAGGTACCTTTGTTATTTCAACACCTTTCCCAGACCTCAATGTAATTGAACTGACATTGGGAGTATTTGGATTTACTACTGATTGTGCAGGCAATTGGTTTGACCCCTGAGTCTGCAATTGATTGATTGAAGTGGCTAGCTGACCAATCTTTGTTTCCAAATTTGGAATGGTGGAATATGTTCTTTGTTGAAATTGGAGATTCTGGACAACCATCTATTTAACGAGGTCCTCTAATGAAGGTGCATTATTTTGCTGTTGACGAATATTTTGCTGCTGCTTCGTACGTTGCTGCTGTGCAGATGAATTCACCCATCTCAGGTTGGGATGGTTTCTACAACCAGGATTGTACCTGTTAGATGATAGATCATAGTTGGCTTGAGGATTGTATATATTTGCTGCATATGCTTGAGGAGAATCAGCAATTGGATCTTCTTGCAATGTAGGACATGAATCTGAAGGATGCTCTAGTGAAGTGAAAATACCACAGACCACTGCTTGGGTTTTACCTATTGCCATTTTTTTCACTAAAGATGTAAGCTCATCAAGTTTTCCTTGTAAATTCTTGTGGGAATAAACTTAAATTTCATTCACACCCTTTGTCAACACTGTTGTATTTCTTCTAGTTGAAAATTGCCGAGAATTAATGGACATGTTCTCAATCAAAGCCCTTGCCGCTTTTGGGGTCATATCGACAAGTGCTCCCCCACTAGCAGCATCCAAAATGCTTCTATCCATAGGTAGCAATCCTTCATAAAAATATTGGATGAACAATTGTTCAGAAATCTGGTGAAGAGGAAAACTTGACACTAATTTCTTGAATCTCTCCCAATACTCATGTAATGATTCCCTGTCAATCTTCTTGATGCCACATATTTCTTTTCTGATTGAAGCAACTCTTGAGGCAGGGAAATTTTTTTCTAGAAACAATATCTTGAGATCATTCCAACTTGTAACAAAACCTAGTTGAAGGTAGTATAACCAGTCCTTGGCAGCATCTTGGAGTGAAAATGGGAAGGCTCTCAGCTTAATGTGGTCTTCTGTGACTCCTTGAGACTTCATGGTAGAACACACAACATGGAATTCCTTCAAGTGTTTGTGGGGATCCTCACCTGCAAGACCATTAAACTTTGGAAGAAAATGTATTAAACCAGATTTAAGTTCAAATGGTACAGTAACTTCAGGATATGTGATACATAATGCATTATAATTGACATTAGGTGCAGCAAGTTATCTTAAGGTTCTATTATTCGCATCAGCCATAGTTTGCAACAAGTTGTCCATTTCAGTATCTGACTCTAACTCGTTAACACTAATAGCTCTATTAAGTCTACGACGTAATTGAAATGTCCTATCTATTTCAGGTTCAAGAGCTACCACGCAACACACGTTTACCTCGACTGTCACGTATATGTGTTTCGAGTTGAGTTGATGGGATCTATGAGGACAGGGCCATTTTAAATTGTCCGTCTACCAGGATGGTGGCATAGTATCAAGCCTCCTAACCAAGTAATTCAAAGTTAGAATGGTACCACATTGTGAAGTAGAGTCTAAGCTCATGCGTAGAATTGCATTTTATTGTGATTGTTTTGTTGTGATTGATGTGTTTCAAAAGTAATAATAATTGCTCATAGAAGATTTAATGCATATTATAATAAGATAATTATTTTACTTCAGTGACTTTGATTTTATAACATGATACTATTTACTTAAATATTTTGATATATCATAGTGTGATTATGACACTGTCTATTATGATTATTGCATATTCTTCTTACTTATATTATACTATTAACATGATTTCGAAACTCACCTCCTTCGTTGTTTGTGTTTGACTGGCTTGGCCCTGCGTTTGCGAAATCGCCTCAACTCAAATTGGCCTTATCCTCATAGATCCCCTCAAATCAACCCGAGACACATATACGTGATTGTCGAGGTAAATGTGTGTTACGTGGTAGCTCCCGACATTTGGAGTGCTACCTCCAAATCACATAGGAATTCCCCACCCGAATACCTCCAAGGTTTAACAATCTTGCCTTAAGGTTCGCCAGCAGACCGTCACGATCAGACTCATTCAGTTGTACTTCCCCGAAATCACTAGGCTTGTCAGGCTCTACCTATATGATGACAAAATAATCTTCACTTCACAAATTCTCAATATTTATTTTCTCCCCTCGTTGGCCTATGATACTCCATTAAGACCTTCATCACAAATACACATTGGAATCATAATTATTTCACCAACTATAGGGTTACTTCAATATTCTCATCACAAATTCACAACATCACAAATTCACTATCATTAATTATATGTCATCACATAAACTCATGCCAAATTTATAGCATCACTATCATCAATCATACATCATCACATAGGCTTGTCACAAATTTATAACATCATTATTATTAATTATACATCATCATAATCACATAAACTTATCAAAATGAATTTACTTTTTATCACATCACATAAATACGTCTAATCAAACATATACATAAAATTCATTCGATATCCAACATCACAATAATATCAAATACCACACATTTAACGAAGTTAAATCAATCAACACCTTATAAATATTTCTATTCCATATTTTAATCTCCCAATTCCCATATTTTTACATTAATCAATTTATCACTCAAAGGGATATTGCCGTACATAGCGAACTCCGAATGAATCGTTGGGAAATACGGTTTTCCCGTTCTTCTCACATTATATTATACTCATGAATTCAAACGCTCTCTCACCCCTTACCTTATTACGACGCTTTCACACACTAATACGATTCCACGAGCAAACAGCTTTTGTTCATTGACTCCTTGTCCTTCAATCGATCTAACTCGACCGTTTATGGGTAAACGTTAAAAATAAATTATGAGAAGATACTCTAAAAACCAAATTCGAAATTCGGTCAAGGAAAATTACCATAAATCAAAAAGACAATCAGTGGATAATATAGCCACTTTTCACACGGTCATTTTGGAATTGGTTCCACTCAAATCGGACATACGGTGAAGGAGAACGGTGCAAAATAATGAATTCTACAAACAGAGAAGTCGAGTATTTTAGAGTGAAATTGGGGTTGTTAAAAATCTAGAAAATTATGTTTAACTGACTAGTTAAGTGAATGACATAACATAGTCAAATTTGGGCGAAAATGGAGAAAGTTTTCTGGAATAGTTGTCGATCACCAGTGTCAAACGATAGCTTATTGTTGTGTTTCCTCATGTAATGATTCCCTGTTAATCTGCCTGATGCCACATATTTCTTTTCTGATTGAAGCAGCTCTAGAGGCAGGGAAAATTTTTTCTACAAACAATATCGTAAGATCATTCCAACTTGTAACATAACCTGGTTGAAGGTAGTATAACCAGTCTTTGGCAGCATCTTGGAGTGAAAATGGGAAGGCTCTCAACTTAATGTGGTCTTCTGTGACCTCTTGAGACTTCATGGTAGAACACACAACAGGGAATTCCTTCAAGTGTTTGTGGGGATCCTCACCTGCAAGACCATTAAACTTTAGAAACAAGTGTATTAAACCAGATTTAAGTTCAAATGGTACAATAACTTCATGATATGTGATACATAATGCATTATAATTGACATAAGGTGCAACAAGTTGTCTTAAGGTTCTATTATATGCATCCGCCATATATTGCAACAAGTTGTCAATTTCAATATGTGACTCTAACTCATTAACACTAGCAGCTCTATTAAGTCTACGACGTAAATGAAATGTCATATCTATTTCAGGTTCAAAAGAATGAAGATTCACAGAACTAGCCCTAGTCATGCGTCATCATAACAATGCAATGCAAAATAACAATTCTGAAAATTCAAACAATGTCCCAAATGCTAAAATTGAAGTGAAAAATCGAAAAACCTATCAAATAAACTCCAAAAACTATAAAAATACCACAAAATTTCTAAAAATCAAATAAAGGCAACACAAATTTTTTTGGAATTTTGGAGAATATGAAAAATTCAAAACATTCAAAAAAGGGTCTAAACGAAGGAGTTTGGGATTTTGACCACCGTTCCTGTATTCCTATTCCTTGATTTTTGTCTGATTTTCTGGCGAAATTTCGGAGCAATCCGAGACAGTAGCCTGAAAATAGGGTTAATATTATTATCCGAGTCCCCAACAACGGGGCCAATTTGATTCGCTATCGCACACGGGTCAAATACAATTGATAAGATGTAAATAGAGGTAATAACTCGAATCGTTTCGCAAGGACTTCTGGTATAATAATAATAATAATAATAACCGAATTGAAAATTGAAATTAAAAAGGGAATTTTTAGATTTTTGATTTAATAGATGAGCAAAATGAATAATCCACTTTTTCGAGTTTCAGACCTATCACAGATTCCATCAAAGAGTTTAATTTCTAATTTGTGATTCTATTCTTATTTGACTATAGAACTGATCAAACAAACATAATCAATCCTATGTGAATTTGGTTTCTTTGATTGGATTAAGCATCACAATCATCAAAATATTACAATTAACGATCAAGGGCCGCAAAATTATAATTCAATTAAATTAGAAACCGAAACCAAATTCTGTCAAATAAATTTAATCAATCCTATTGAAATTCAATTTAAGCAATCAAAATATCAACATAATCAAATAAAGAAGAATAGAATCATTAGTCGAAATTGACAGTGTAACCTGAATCTCAAGGTGTTGATGAAACTCTAAACTCGTGGATTAATCTTATAAAATTAGCCTTCCATGAAATTAAAATAAAACTATTTATTTCTTGTAGCAATTTGAATCCTAATTTTTCCGTCTCTAGAAAAGAAACAAAACTGGCAATATATAGTACTTGATATTGGGCTTTAGGGTTTAAAAACAAGTGACCCGCTAATTAAAATTATCACAAAAGTCCAGATTACGAAATCTGCAATTTAGGCCCAGTATAGTTCGGGATTGGTCTTTTCTTCCAACACAAAAGTTGTAACTCAGATTTTTATCTTTCCAATGTTTGCTCATATGCGCCAATCCGATATCCAGAGCTCAAGTTATGACCTACAGAGCGAGAAAGAGTCAAAATACAAATAATTAAATTAAAATGCAAATAATAAAATTATAATTCAAATTCGATCCAAAGTTTAGAAACAAGCTAAAAATATTAATCTAAGCTATAAAGAGCTTTTAAAATACCAAATAAAAAGCTAGAAACATGTGCCCAAATGCTATGATCAAATTCCACTATACTTAAACTTTTGCACTCCGAACAAAACAATGCATGTGATTCCAAATATTCTTATGAATGCAAAGTGGCGAGAGAAAACTATTTCTAGTTTAAGGCAATAATGAATAGTTTTGTTATCACAACCAAGACAAACAAGAGGACAAGTTAACTAAAGAATGCATCATAAGTGATAGAGTCATCCAAGGATATAAAATTCTCTCAAAGTGTTTGGGCTACTATTTACACTCAAACCACATCATGAAAGCTAGCACTACCATAGGCTTGACAAACCTCTATAATCTATATTTGAAATACATGCAGATAATGATCAAAAGATCTTTATTTAGGTTGTAACATGGCCAAGCTAAGGGTGAGATAATCCTAAGGAGACTAGGTCTGAAAATCAAAGAGGATAAAGGAGTACTGATTAAGAGAGAAAAACAACATTAAGAAGTAACTCAACAAAATATCATTGACTTTTATTTTCACACTTTCTTTGCTCACAACAAAACCATTTTTCCTTATATATATATATATATAAGGAAATATATAATGAGGTAAAATAATTTATAATATATATTTGAGGTTTACAAACTTTATTGCTTTTATACTAACTAATTAGGAATGATTTTGAAGTAACATGATCTATTTAAAAAAATTAATTTAGGTTAATTTGAATATTAAATATGGAATAGCATATACTTAAATGTATGTCGTTTATTTTAAAAAACATCATATAAGGAAATTTTGTGTAGCAAATTTGAACATGAGAGTAACGCACAAAGACAAAGATAACAAAATAATTTCTCCATAATAATATAATAACAAAATTTATTAATAGTTTCTACAATTTAGCCGTACATGCATGCACCAATAATAATAATAATGAAACCTTAGAATATAAAGTTGACAAACTAATTCTAACAACGAACCTAAAATTCCTAATAATAAGATGAAATCGTAAAATATAAGAAAAAAGACTGATCAAATAATTATTACTAAATATAACTTTTGCATGCAATAATAAATTGTTCTCCCAGATATCTTGAAGAAAAAGTATTCGAATCAGTGGTACTCAGCCATGTGGTCTAAACGTTCTTTAGAAGTTGAAAATATGCTTGGACAATATACACATTTAAAAGGCACTGCAGATATTGTTTATCGTTGTTTTGGATGATATATTATTCTCATATGGCCATTCATATGGCTAGCACAAGCTTGAGCTGATGGAAATATTTGACCACATTGATCACATCGTGTAGATGTTTGGGTGTGAACTCTTTTATGGCTACCCAAGGCCAACGCAGTTGAGAACGATCTGCCGCACTCTAAACTAACATGTAGTTGATTCATTTTCTATTATTATTCCTATGCAAGAAATACTAAAAACAAATTGATATATATATATATATATATATACATGTGTGTGTATATTATTGAATCAAATGTTTAATTATAATTACGAATATTATATTCATGTGTACAAAGAGCCCTAAAAATATTTCTTATTTTAGTATTTCTATTTGGGAATTATATAAATTATCTTTATAAATTTCCTACCAAAAAATTAAATAAAACATACTAATTAATTTTTTTTAATTACTTCTAAATTTAATGATTTTTTTTTTAAAACTCGAGAATAATTGTTAATATATTTTATTTTTATGTTGTATTATATATTTGGTCCCACAATATTTATTTAATATATATTACTTAGTTATATAATATTTTCGATTTTTTTTGTTGAAGACATTAAAGTTTCACATTTAGAATAACTTAAATAAAAAATTATTTAAATTATTAAAAATTGATTCCTAAATTATACTATTTTTCAATGTTTGAAATAAAACTATAATAGTTATATTTTTCAAAATACATATTATCTATTTCTTAATTACATAACTTCAAATATTTAAAAAGATATTAAACTCTCCAAAAATATATGATTTTTATTTTTGTTTAATTTATTTAAGTAACACTTTTTTAAAATCTAAAGAAATTTAAATAACAAACTTACTTTTTAATTTTTTTAAAAAATTGTGCTAAAGTTATGTAATTTTTAAATATTTTGATATCGGCTAAAAAAATATTTTGAAGTTATATAAGATCTAACTCTTAATTATGTAATTTTTGAAATAAATAATTAAAAGATATTTTTCACTTTATTGAAATAGGTTGTTTAATGTATTTTGAAGTTATATAATATGTCAATCTTAATTATATAAATTTAGATTAAATAATTTTTAAAAGATATTATACCTTCCAAAAAACAATATTTCAATTTTTTTAAATGATAAAATATAAATTCTGTATCTTGATAATTTGTTCAAATAGTTAAAGTAAATAACTAGTTAAAAACCTTAAACATTCGTTCCAAAACTGTATACATCGTATATTATAATAAGATGAAATATATATATATATATA
>NC_021165.2:35354477-35358248 GCF_000331145.2 Cicer arietinum
ATAAATATTCTCATCACAAATTTATACAAAACTATACACATTTTTGGAAGTTAATTTTCTCATCACAACTTGAATAAGGTTTTCATCCAAATTATCTTTGCTATATTTGTGATTTTACCACATACAAATAAACTGTATGAAGAGCTTAAACATTCATTCCAAAACTATAAACAAATGTTTTAAATGATACAATATAAATTCTGTATTTTGATATTTTCTTAACTAGAATATAAAACTTTGATTTTCGATTAAAGTAAATAACTACTTAAAAACCTTAAACATTCATTCCAAAACTATATACATCATATATTATAATATTTTTTTTTTAATAAACTACAAAATATATAATGAATTAAAATAATTTATAATATATGTTGGAGGTTTACAAACTTCATTGCTATTATACTAACTAATTAGGAATGATTTTGAAGTAGCATGATCTATTTAAAAAAATAAAGTTGGGGTAATTTGAATATTAATATGGAATAGCATATACTTAAATGTATGACGTTTATTTTTAAAAACATCATAATAGGAAATTTTGTGTAGCAAATTCGAACAAACATGAGAGTAACGCACAAAAAGAAAGATAACAAAATAATTTCTCCATAATAATATAATAACAAAATTTATTAATAGTTTCTACAATTTAGCCGTACATGCATGCACCAACAATAATAATAATGAAACCTTAGGATATAAAATTGACAAACTAGTTCTAATAACTAACCTGAAATTCCTAATAATAACATGAAATCGTAAAATATGAGAAAAAAGACTGATCAAATAATTATAACTAAATATAACTTTTGCATGCAATAATAAATTGTTCTCCCCTATATCTTGAAGAAAAAGTATTCAAATCAGTGGTACTCAGCCATGTGGTCGAAATGTTCTTAATGCGTTACGGGTGAAATGGTAATTTAACAAATATCTAGATTTGAGATATTTGTTAAGTTATATTTATTATAGATATATATATATATATATATATATATATATATATATATACATGTGTGTTTATATAATTGAATCAAATATTTAATTATAATTACGAATATTATATTCATGTGTACAACTAGCCCTAATAATGTTTTCGATTTTTGTTGTTGAAGACATTAAAGTTTGTAGTAAAACTATAATAGTTATATTTTTCAAAATACATATTTTCTATTTCTTAATTACATAACTTCAAATATTTAAAAAGATACTTAACTCTCCACAAATATATGATTTTTATTTTGGTGTAATTTATATAAGTAACACTTTTTTAAAATCTAAACAAATTTAAATAACAAACTAACTTTTTAAATTTAAAAATAATTGTGCCAAAGTTATGTGATTTTTAAATAATTTGATATCGGCTAAAAAAAAGATATCCTCAAGTTATATAAGATCTTACTCTTAATTATGTAATATTTGAAATAAATAATTAAAAGGTATTTTTCACTTTTTTGAAATAGGTTGTTTAATGTATTTTGAAGTTATATAATATGTCAATCATAATTATATAAATTTAGATTAAATAATTTTTAAAAGAAATTATACCTTCCAAAAAACAATAGTTCAATTTTTTTTTTTAAATGATACAATATAAATTATGTATCTTGATAATTTGTTCAAATAGAATATAAATTTTTGATTTTCGATTAAAGTAAATAACTACTTAAAAACCTTAAACTTTCGTTCAAAAACTGTATACATCGTATATTAAAATAAGATGAAATATATATATCAAGACACATAAATATTCTCCTAACAAATTTATACAAAACTATACACATTTTTGGAAGTTAATTTTCTCATCACAACTTGAATAAGGTCTTCATACAAATTATCTTTGCTATATTTGTGATTTTTCCACATACAAATAAACTGTATGAAGAGCTTAAACATTCATTCTAAAACTAAATACTAAATATAAATTCTGTATTTCGATATTTTTTTCAACTAGAATATAAAACTTTGATTTTCGATTAAAGTAAATGACTACTTAAAAACCTTAAACATTCATTCCAAAACTATATACATCGTTTATTATAATATATTTGTTTAATAAACTACAAAATATGTAATGAATTAAAATAATTTATAATATAAATTGGAGGTTTACAAACTTTATTGCTTTTATACTAACTAATTAGGAATGATTTTGAAGTAACATGATCTATTTAAAAAAATAAAGTTGGGTTAATTTGAATAATAATATGGAATAGCATATACTTAAATGTATGACGTTTATTTTTAAAAACATCATAATAGGAAATTTTGTGTAGCAAATTCGAACAATCATGAGAGTAACGCACAAAGACAAAGATAACAAAATAATTTCTCCATAATAATATAATAACAAAATTTATTAATAGTTTTTACAATTTAGCTGTACATGCATGCACCAACAATAATAATAATGAAACCTTAGAATATAAAATTAACAAACTAATTCTAATAACTAACCTAAAATTCCTAATAATAACATGAAATCGTAAAATATGAGAAAAAAGACTGATCAAATAATTATTACTAAATATAACTTTTGCATGCAATAATAAATTGTTCTCCCC
Source organism: Cicer arietinum (assembly GCF_000331145.2). Taxonomy (NCBI): domain Eukaryota; kingdom Viridiplantae; phylum Streptophyta; class Magnoliopsida; order Fabales; family Fabaceae; genus Cicer; species Cicer arietinum. The sequence goes on from NC_021165.2 coordinate 35,357,042, forward strand.
TATATCTTGAAGAAAAAGTATTCAAATCAGTGGTACTCAGCCATGTGGTCGAAACGTTCTTCAGAAGTTGAAAATATCTTTGGATAATATACACATTTAAAAGGCACTGCAGATATTGTTTATCGTTGTTTTGGATGATATATTATTCTCATATGGCCAGCACAAGCTTGAGCTGATGGAAATATTTGACCACATTGATCACATCGTGTAGGTGTTTGGGTGTGAACTTTTTTATAGTACCCAAGGCCAAGGCACTTGAGAACGATCTACCGCATTCTAGACAAACATGTAGTTGATTCATTTTCAATGATTATTCTTATGCAAGGAATACTAAAAAACAAATAATACAAGTTTTGTTGTCAACGAAAGGGATATATATACAATACATACATGTGTGTGTATATCATTGTATCCAATGGAAGAGTCTTTGCCCTAAGTGGTGCAGGAGTGTCTGAGAAAGACAACTTGATCCAAGGTACATGTTTCATAAATGATACTCCTTTATTTGTACTATTTGATTGTGGTGCCACTCATTCCTTTGCGTCTCTTGACTGTGTTAGACGTTTAGGACTACCTGTATCTCGTTTGCAGTATGATTTGATTGTGAATACCCCAACTAGTGATTCGGTTGATACCTCAAGTGTTTGTCTTGACATTTCTATCCATGTGTATGGATGGGATTTTCGAGTTGACTTAGTGTGTTTACCTTTGCGTCTGGTTGATGTAATTCTTGGTATGGATTGGCTATCTGCCAACCGTGTCCGCGTAGATTTTTTTAGTAAAACCATTGAATTCTAGCAATATATCCACCAACCAACTGAAGTCACTCTTGAAAGAAGATGCCCAGTTATAGATGATCCTAGCCTCACTGGAATTTGAAGAAAAAGTGGTAATACGAGATGTTCTTACACTACTAGAAATTTCGCCTATAGTGACCGATTTAGAGACCGAATATTTTCAGTCACACTAGCGACCGAAATAGAGAACGTAATTTTGAATTTATGAACTAAATATTTTTTCGTCACTAAATCGGTCGCTAATTAAATTTAGAGACTGAAATAGTGACTGAATTTTAGCGACTACAATTTCAGTCGCTAATTATCACTAATAGAAAATTTGCCTTTTACACTAGCGACCGAAATAGAGACTGAAAATTTAAACCTTGAAACTAAATATTATTCCGTCACTAAATTGGTCGCTAACAAAA
>NC_021165.2:35358344-35362683 GCF_000331145.2 Cicer arietinum
ATGTGAAATAATTTTTGCATAATTATTTTTTTTTAGAAAATGTGAAATATTTAATAACTAATTAAAAAAAGAAATAATTAAAAAAAAGAAATAAAAAACAAAATTATGTATTCATGTATTTGAATATTTGTGCTGTCAAAGTTTTTATTTTTCAATTTACTCAAATAAACACTAAAACCCCCAAATAAACACTAAAACCCCTATTTCCTAGTACCGTACGTTCTCAACACCACAACTCAACCACTCCCAGCCCAATTGAACAGGGCAACCGTTCTTTCTACAAAAAAAATCAGTTCTTTTTTTCTTCCTCAACCCACCACAAATCCTAAAACCATCATTCGTTGCTAATCCCCTCTCATTCCAACCTCCGCAACTACGACGTGAAGTCAACCGGGTCTCTTAAACCGTTAAACTACAACTTTGGCGTGAACCAAAAGGTAAAGAATTTATATTCTAATTTTATGATTATGCTTCATTATTTGTGTTTTTTTTTTCTTTCTGTGATATAATCATTTTCAATTTATTAAACTAAAGGGGGTAAAAATATTCTGCATATAAGGTGTTTGATAAAATGCTCTTTTAGTAATTTTAACTAAAATGGATAATTTGTTACTGAAATTTATGGTTGCAGCAATGTGTTTACTGAAATTTAATTTGCTTTTATGGCAATGCTGCAACCGTAAGATCCAAAACATGAGATCATTAATCCTACTTCGACCATAACTTAAAGCTTGCGATATTTGATATTGAAGATAATTGTTCTCTAATGTGGTCGATAAACTTACTGAGGAGCTAATAAACTTAATTAGGATAGATTTCTATAAAAATAATAAAGTATAAATTTAATTTCAAACCTAACAGTAACTGCCCTGTTCAATTTGGTGAATTTGTTATGTAATAGCTTATGATTAATGAATTTGGGGTAATGGGTGGGATATAGTTTTGGTCCCAGCATAAAGAGAAAAATAAAATAGCAATATGATTGGTTGAGTTAATTACTCAAGCACATGTGTCTGTAATCAAATTATAATTAACCAACAAAAGACACGGCATAGGAAAAGGGGGTTGAGGTCAAATTAAAACTTAAATTAGTATTTTTACTCTGTTCACAACACACATGCAAAACTTTCTTTGCAACAAAACACCTTGGAAAAGGGAAGTTAGCTCAATAAAATTTTCAGCTCATTCTTTGTCTGTGAACCAAAGCTGCCAGCAATAGCATGCACCCTTTCTTATCAATTATACAATTTCTTCTTTTCATGTTAAAAGAACCATTTGATGATCGAGTCCATATTTCAGCTAATCTCCCCAGCATGACTACTCAAAGTTCAAATCGTAGTGGGACATGACACTACATTTAATCGTTAATATATTAAATAGAATTATATCTAATGGAGGAAATTCTAAAAAAAAAATGATAAGATACAATTGACAAAAAAGAGTATTATAAAAAAGGATTAATTCTCATTTCTATGTACTATGGTATTATAAAAAAGAGTTTAGTGCAGAGAAAAATAAAATAATAAATAATAATGTCACTTGTGTGTTGTATGTGGCGAAGCAAAATGTGGTTACAAAAAAGAGGGAAAGACTTACAAGGCAAGAATGAGAAGTTTATACTAGAGAATAAGAGAGGAAATAAGAGTTAGTTTAATTGAAAATTGATTGGATGGTGGGTGTAACACTCATGAGTCTGTCTGTAACACCCCAAATTTTATAATAAACTACTTTATTAATTAAATAGAATTTTAAATAATTAATTTGATGACTAATATTATTTTAGAATATATGTTGATAAATTTCGTACCTAATTTTTGTTATATGAATGCTTTCTATGATGTGTTAGTTTGATACATGTTATATTACATGAGCGATATAAATAATACATATTATATTTTTTTATTTGATATATTAAAAAAAAATAGTATTTTAGCGTAATATATATTTTAAAGAAAAAGATTTTATGCGATTTTACGTATTTATACATGTACCCAATTAATGTAATATTTTTATGTGCGCTTGACTTATGTTAAGTATGCAGATAGTTATATTTCAATTATTTATAACTATTTTCTATTTTTAATTATTTTTTTATAAATAATTATCTTGATATAGAATTGATATTGTGTTTGATTTCGTTTATTTTTAAATACTTGTTATGGTATTGTGATTTTATATATATTTATTATGATTTAGTAATTAATATAAAATATTGATGTTATATTTATTTATTTTATAATTTTGACTATTATCTAATATGATGGTATTATTATAATGTGAGTATTTTGAGAAATAAGTATAATTGTAGAGATTATTTTAAATGTGAGAGTTTTGATTATTAGTAATATATTTTTTTTATATTGATTATTTTAATTACTTTAATTTATAAAATATTTGTAATGTTTGGAAAACTAAAAGGTGTTTGGAGGAATATTAAAAATGTGTGTTTCGGTGAAGTTGATGCCGGACCCTGTCGGCGCCCCAGTACGTCGGTGAGACCTTTTCTAATAACATGTTTCACGACGTTTTGAATATGTTTCTTCGCCTAATATTTTTATTAATTATATAATGCTGATTTTTATGCCTCGGGAAAATTATCAGCCACGTTTCATTGACTCTGCAAATTCGTCGATGCTTTTGGACTCGTTTGGACGTGTTGTCGACATCTCATGGTTGCTGAAAATCATTATGGTCCTTCTATCTTATGAAAGCGTCAAATTGAGGTATGGGGTGAGAATGAGTTCGAATGCATGAGTATAAATTAAGTGAGATGAACGGGAATACCGTATTTCCCACAATTCATTCGGGGCTCGCTACGTATGGCAGAAGCCCTTTGAGTAATAATTGACTAATGAGCAAACTTGAATTTTGTGAGGTTAAAATATGAATTAGAAACTTTTATAGGATGTTGTTTGATTTGATTTTTGAAGATCGTGTGATAGTTGAATTATTGTAGAATTGTGTATTTGATTCATTTTGTGTTTTGTTTATATCTATCCTTGATACTGATATATGATATAAAATGTGATGAATTGTAATTATTTGCCTTGCAATTGATGTGGTGTGTGTGAATGGTCTAGTATTATTATTATTATATGTGAGTGTAGACCCTTTATTGTTTGAGATGACGTATCATGATGATAAATTCTGAATGTAATGTATGACTATGGAAATCTGCAATGACGATGTGTGCTCCCTGACTTGTGATATTACCACCCTGATGAATATCATGAAATGCGTATTGTGTTTAATTGAATAGTGACGAATTCGACCCGTGCCAATGATGGTTCTCTTAATGGAGTAAGTAACCTAGGACAACGAGGGGAGAAAGTAGTTGTTGATAACTTTTGAAGTGGAGATTATTTGGTCATCATATAGGTAGGGCCTGACAAGCCTAGTGATTCCGGGGAAGTACAACTGAATGAGCCTGATCGTGGCGGTCTGCTGTTGAGCCTTAAGGCAAGATTGTTAGACCTTGGAGGTATTCGGGTGGGGAATTCCTAGGTGACTTGGAGGTAGCACTCCAAATGTCGGGAGCTACCACGCAACACACGTTTACCTCGACTGTCACGTATATGTGTCTCGGGTTGAGTTGAGGGGATCTATGAGGACAGGGCCAATTTGAATTGTCCGTCCACCGGGATGGTGGCATAGTATCAAGCCTCCTAACCAAGTACTTCAGAGTTAGAATGGTACCACATTGTGAAGTAGAGTCTAAGCTCATGCATAGCATTGCATTTACTTGTGATTGTTTTGTGGTGATTGATGTGTTTCAAAAGTAATAATAATTACTCTTAGATGATTTGATGCATATTATAATGAGATGATTATCTTACTTGAGTGAATTTGATGTTATAATATGATACTATTTACTTAAATATTTTGATATATAGTAATGTGATTATGATACGGTCTATTATGATTGTTGCGTGTTCTTCTTACTTATATTATACTATTAATATGATTTTGAAACTCACCTCCTTCTTTGTTTGTGTTTGACTGGCTTGGCCCTGCGTTTGCAAAATCGCAGTTGTTACAGGTTAATAAGTCTTGAAGTTCAAGTTTGGGAGGAACCCCGCTCTGATAGGTGATACCGGGAATAAGGGTTGTAATTTGTATTTTACTTATTTATTTTGAAACGACTTTTGTATGAAAATCATATAAGTACTAGTAGGTTTTTAGAATTAAATCAAGTAATTATACTTAATTCAAGCTTATTGAGATTGCACTATGGAGTAAAAAAGTTAAAGTGTTCCTTTTGATTTTTGAGAAACGTGATATCATAAATTAAAGATTAAAGTTTTTATTTTCTTGGAAACATATTATTATTTATCCGCTG
>NC_021165.2:35362763-35363377 GCF_000331145.2 Cicer arietinum
ATAAGAGAGGAAATATATGTATTATTTTGGGGTTTAGGGTGTCACAGTGGGAGAGTATATTAATGCAAATACAGGGAGGACACACTTCAAGTGAGACTAGATTAACTCACCTGACAATCAAAATGGAAACAAAACGTGTTTAATGAGTGCAATTGTTCAATTTTAAATGTATTAAATGAAAAGGTAATTTCTAATTTTTTGATTATTTTTCATTCTGTATAGGCATTCTTGTAATTTTGGAATAGCAAAGAGGCTGAGCAATTTTCCTATACAAGATATAAGGTTGAGTATTCAATTTTTGGAAAGGTAATTTTTTGATTATGCTTCATTCTATATAAACATTATGCAACAAATAGTTTTGTAATTCTGGAACATGCTAAATTGCATATTATTTATGAAAATGCAAGTGTCTACATGTGCTTAGGATGTATGATGGTTAATTACTTAAATAGTTTATTTTATTTATCTTCTTGGTAGATGTTTAATTCTAAAAATTGTTAATTATAATGTATAGCATTTGCTTAATGATATTACAGAAAATGGATATCCGCCAACGTCATAGTTGGATGTATAATAGGCTAAATCCTAGTCGAAAGGGGTATACTGATGCATTT
>NC_021165.2:35363535-35364007 GCF_000331145.2 Cicer arietinum
GAAAAGGGTTTAAACCTGACTACTGGTATTGGACATCTCATGGAGAAAGTGATCCAGAGTTGCATGTAGAAATTAAAAGGAAACAATCTGCACAAGAGCGACATAACATTTATTTTAATAGATTTGAAAACATGGTTTATGATGCTACTGGACCACAATATCAAATGCATTGTGATGAAGAATTAGAGGAGTCCCCAAATATAGATGATCAAAAGTTCTATGATTTACTAAATGCAGCTCAAAAGCCATTGTGGCCGGGATGCAAAGATCATACTGAATTGTCTTTTGCTGCTAGATTGTTGGCAATTAAATCAGAGGGAAATATTTCTCAACGATCTTTTAATCAAACAATGACACTTATGAAGGAGACACATCCTCCAAATAATCTGGTTCCTAAAGATTATTATAGGACAAAGAAAATAGTTTCAAAACTTGGTCTCACTGCGGAAAAAATAGATTGTTGTGTAAATGG
>NC_021165.2:35364592-35366289 GCF_000331145.2 Cicer arietinum
TTTTTCTTGAAACATGGTGGTAAGTGTTCTTGGTTTGATTCTCATCGTTAATTTTTGCCTATGGATCACGTATTTCAAAGAAATAAGGATGCATTTTACAAGAATCGAATAGAAAAGTCTCAACCTCCACGACGGTTAACTGGGGATGATGTGTGGGAAGAAGTTTGTTATCTCCCTAAAATAACTGAGGTTGATCCGTGTATATGTGATGGATTTGGTGTGAATCATAATTGGAAAAAACAAAGTATCTTTTGGGAGTTGCCTTATTGGAAAACCAACTTAATAAGGCATAATCTTGATGTAATGCATGTTGAGAAGAATGTGTTTGATAATATTTTCAATACAGTGATGGACATCAAAGATAAGACCAAAGATAATGTTAAGGCAAGAATGGATTTAAAGGAGTATTGTCGAAGAAAGGAGTTAGAGCTACAAATACAATCTAGTGGAAAAGTTTTAAAGCCTAAAGCCAAATATGTTTTGTCTAGCGATCAACAAAAGGCTGTGTATAAATGGATTTCTGAGTTAAAAATGCCTGATGGACATGCTTCAAATTTGCATAGATGTGTAAACACAAGAGATGGGAAGTTAATTGGAATGAAAAGTCACGATTGCCATGTATTTATGGAGCGGTTGTTAGCAATTGCTTTTAGTGCACTTCCACATCATGTGTGGAATCCTATAGCCGAGTTGAGTAAATTTTTCAAAGATTTGTGCTCAACAATTTTGCGAGTGGATGCTTTGTTGTTAATGGAACAAAATATAGCGATTACAACTTGTAAATTGGAACAAATCTTTCCACCTGGATTCTTTAATTCCATGGAGCATATTCCGATTCACCTTCCTTATGAAGCAATGGTTGGGGGTCTTGTGCAATATCGTTGGATGTATCCATTTGAGAGGTAATTATTCAAATATTTCACCCTACAAATCTATATTTTATTTATTTATTTGTAATTAGTAGTTAATATTATATGTTATTTTTTAGGTACTTGAATAGGTTGAAACAAATGGTTAAAAACAGATCACATGTAGAAGGGTCAATTTGTGAGGCATATCTATGTCAAGAGACTTCTCATTTCTGTTCATATTATTTTGAATCTCATGTGCAATCTTTGAGAAATAGAGTAGGTCGAAATGATGATGGGGGTAAACATGATGTAGTTCAGAAAACTTTATCAATTTTCAATCATTCTGGTCGCTCAGCTGGAACATGTAAGAGTAGATATTTGAATGATAAAGAATTAACTGCTGCACATTTGCATGTTCTACTAAATTGTGAAGAAGTTCAACCATATATTGAGTAAGTAAAATAAATTGATCTTAATTTATATATATTTTTTTTCATCAATCATATAACATAATATATATATATATATATATGTGTGTGTGTGTGTGTGTGTGTGTGTGTGTGTGTGTGTGTGTGTGTTAGATGCTTTGTGCAATATTTGGAAGCATGTGATCCAAATATAAGTCAAACTGAAGTGGATGGTAAGATTGCATCTGAATTTCCAAGTTGGTTTCAAACATATGTAAGTGTTATGTGATTTCAACTATTATATTTCAACTATAGTACATGACTTATCTTGTAGTTGTGGAGTATAATAAGTTTATTTTGCCTATTGATAGGTACATGATAAAAATAACTTGGTGCAAAATTTGAATTTGCACCACTTAGCATATGGTCCTAAGAGGAA
>NC_021165.2:35366508-35372335 GCF_000331145.2 Cicer arietinum
TCGTAGAAGATATTCAAAATATGATCCTTTCATAATCGCAACAAATGCTATTCAGGTGTATTATGAACCTTACTCGGAAAAATTAAAAGAACAAGTTGATTGGTGGGTTGCCATTAAAACCAAACCTAGAGGCACAGTCGATGATCGATATACATTAGAAGTTGCATATCAAGATTCAACATCTACCACAACAAATGTAGCTTTTGCTGCAAATGATGAGCTACTTGATCATTTGAGAGATGAAGGGGAAAATGAGGAAGTTGAAATGAATATTGAGGTTGCAAAAGACCAAGAGGAGGAAGAGGATGAGGAAGAGGAAGAGGATGACGACATAGATTCTGACGAATTTGATTCAGAAAATGATTTTGAAAACCATTATAACTTTCATAATGATGATAATGATAGCGATGATGGTAGACATATTGATTATTAAATTTTAATATTTTTCATTTTGTGGAGTAGATGAAAATTTATTACTATACTTTGTTGTTGTTTTTATGCTATAAACATTTTTAATTGTATTTTTTTTTATTAATTGTAGATGACAGATAAAGAGAAAGGAAAAGAAAAAGCTCTCAAGACTCGTCAATTAAAACAACATTTCAAACGTTCAAATGTAAATCCTCCTTTTGTACAACCTTCAGCATTACCTCATACTACTACTCCATCACTTAGGACATCTCATGATTCACCTCCTCTTGTGACATCTCATAATGCACACCCTCCAAGTACATCTCATGTTGCAGATCCTTCTAAGACATCTTATGTACAACCCCGTCATAGTTCATCTTATGTTGCACATTCTTCTAGTTCTCATGGTGCACCTTCTAGGACATCTAATGTTGCAATTCCTCATATTTCTCTTCCCTTAAGGACTTCAAGGACATCTGCTACTACCCCATCACCTAGGACATCTGAAGTTACACCTCTACCTCGGACTTCCCATGTGACACCTCCATCTTCGATACGAAGGGTAGATTCACCATCTAGTTCACAACCATCTCATTCTGAAGGAGTGCATAGCCCAAGATCCAATGAAACTGTCATTGCATCTGAGACACAAACCAATGATGGCAAACGATCTTTATACCTTGACGGACAAGGGTAAATATATACATATATTTTTAGTTATTTAAGTATATTATATAGACTTCATAACTACTAACACGTATTGTTTGTAGATTTTTGGCTTCGCATCCTGCAACAAATGGGATTGGAGATATCATCAAAAGTAATTTTAGTAAGCCATGGCCATCATGGAAAAAAATAGACATTAATACGAGAGACTTGTGGTTTGAAGAGTTTAAGGTATATTGTTTCAAGGGCACCTTTAATATGTTTAAAACTAGAAAATGTGTTATTTATTCACTCCTTTATATTCTAACTAATAATGTCTTATGTCTTTAAAAAAATATTATCACATGTTAACCTATTGATTGTTTGTATATACACAGAATAGATTTAATATTTGTCCACCAGATGATGTGTGGGCTAGAAAGAACTTTGAAATACGAGGTGCAACAGTCATGAAAAATAATTTAAACAAGGTTCATATCTAGCTCAATGACCAGACCAAGGTGGATTGGTCAGGATTTTTGGAATTCTTTATGTGATCATTGGGGAACTCAAGGATTCAAAAAGAAGAGCATACAAGCAAAAACAAATCGAGCATCTGACTGTGGAGGTTTTGGAGGGTCTCTTCACACCTGTGGCTCTATCACTATATCCCAACATAGAGTTAATTTGGTTAAGTTTCCTATCTTTTTCTATATTTTAACTTTTATATATGATTTAATATGTAATTGTAATCATTTGCAAATTAATTCTTGTAATTTTGTTTTGCAAATTTCGTTTCTATTGTGTAAATTAATATTATGTTTACAAGTTTTTAATGTTGAGTTTTTTTATGTTGTTAGACGAATTTGAATGGCATTCCTCCTAGTCATTCAGATTTGTTTCTCCACACACATAAACGTGGCAAGGATAAAACTTGGGTTGATAAAAGATCGGAATATGTTCATGTAAGAGTTTTCAACTTTAAAGTGTATATTATTTATTTTTCTATGTTGGTTTTTTTATCTTCATATAAGATCAAAATAAAGTGTTTTAAAATATTAATTAGCTTTATATTTATGTTGACAGGAAAAATTTAAACGTAGGTTTGAAGAATTGACCCAAGAAACAACTTCACAAGGAACTCCTCCACCAAATGAATTAGATGTGTGGTGTGAGGTTGCTGGAATAAAAAGAGGACGAGTATATGGTCTCGGAATGGAATCTACTGTATTATTAGGGAGACCTAATTATCGTGGATCATGTTCTTCATCAACAGAGTGGGTTCAAAGACATGAATTTGAAGAAATGAGAAATGAAAGATATCAACTTCGAGAGGAATTGGCTAATACAAACAGAGCAGTTGAGCGCAACAACTACTTGATAAAGCAACTGATGAATAGCTTGAACTTTAAACCCATGCCATATACTACAGATCAAATTCATGAAGATGAGGTTAGTGATAATGATAATGAGATTGGTGATCATGATGTTGGTGATTTTGATGATGAGATTGCTGATAATGATGCTCGTGATCATGATGGTGAAGAGTTAGATGGATAGTGATAAGTTAATTAATATGTTGCAATTTGTTATGACTAAATATATTATGTTTAAACTAATTTTTTTTGGGTATTATTTTGAGTACTTACAAATATTAGTTAAAAGTATTATGTTCTTTAATTATATACATTGATATGATTAATGTTTTCAAATGATTTTGGTGTTTGAATTTTTTAGATATTGAAAACAAATTAAAAAATTATTTTTATTGTTCTTTTGAACATTAAAGTAATGTACTTAAAAAAACGGTAATATTTAAAGACGTAATTGGTGATCAAATATTTAATAAAAATAATAATTTATACCACAAATTTCGTCTCTAAATCGGTCGCTAATGACATAAAAAATTAATTTAAAGTGTTTGCTAAATTAGTCTCAATAATCGGTCACAAAATTAGTCACAAAATGCAGTCACAAAATCGGTCACAAAATTCGATCACTAAACCGGTTACTAAATTCGGTCATTAAACCGGTCACTAAATTCGATCGCTAATTCGGTCACTAAATTCGGTCGCTGATTTGGTCGCAACAGCTAGCGACGAGCAGTTTACCAACTGATTTAAATTGGTCACTAATTCGGTCGCTAATCGATTTAGTGACCGATTTTCTCCATTTAGTGACCGAAAATGTGGTCTCTAAAAGCGTTTTTTCTAGTAGTGTTATTGTGTGTGAATTCCCTGAAGATGTCACTAGTTTACCACCAGAGCATGAGATTGAGTTTAACATTGACCTTGTACCAGGTACTAGACCCATATCCACGCCACCATATAGGATGTATCCCTTAGAATTGTCTGAGCTTAAGAAGCAATTGGAAGAGCTTTTAGATAAACAATTTATAAGACCTAGTGTTTCACCATGGGGTGCATCTGTGTTGTTGGTTAAGAAGAAGGATGGCTCTATGAGGTTATGTGTGGATTACTGTCGACTTAATAAAGTGACAATCAAGAATAAATATCCGCTACCTAGGATATATGACCTTATGGATCAATTTAAAGGGTCATGTGGGTTTAGTAAGATCGATATGAGATCAGGTTACCATCAGATCCGAGTGAAGCCTTCTGATACCCCTAAAACCGCCTTTAGGACCTGTTATGGCCATTACGAGTATTTGGTTATGCCTTTTTGTGTGACTAATGCGCCAACAATGTTTATGGATTACATGAATCGAATCTTTCATCCTTACCTAGACTCTTTTGTGGTTGTGTTTATAGATGATATCTTTGTGTACTCTAAGACTAAGGAAGAACATGGTGAACATTTAAGGATAGTCTTGAAAACCCTTAAGGAGAAATAATTATTTGCCAAGTTGTCTAAGTGTGAATTTTTGTTAGAGGAAGTAAGTTTCCTAGGACATATAATTTCAAAAGGTGGAATAGCTGTTGATCTTGCCAAAGTGGAGAGTGTCTTAGAATGGAAAACACCTAAATTAGTGACTGAGATTAGGAGTTTCCTAGGATTGGCAGGTTATTATCGTAGGTTCATAGAAGGATTCTCTAAGTTGGCTGATGACTCTTCATCATATGCATATTTTCCCACTGTTTTAGTCTTATTTATCCTCAATCATCAGTTAAATTAAGGATTTATTTGATACATTTTGTTGATTTTTGTTCTTTGAGTTAATAAAATGTTTTTTTGTTTTTATTTCGTTGATTAAGTAGGAATTTGTCGTAATTTTACATTGCGTTTTGTTTTAGTGCAGAGGCCAAACCTGAGAAATACGCTCCAGGCGCGCAGGGCGCGCTCCAAGCGCACATCATCTACTATCTGATGTATTTTGCATTTTTCTCATCTAAAATTACGACAAATTCCTACTTAATCGACGAAATAAAAACAAAATTTTTTTTATTAACTCAAAGAACAAAAATCAACAAAATGTATCAAATAAATCCTTAATTTAACTGATGATTGAGGATAAATAAGACTAAAACAGTGGGAAAATATGCATATGATGAAAAGTCATCACAGCCCCAAACTTAATCTATTGCTTGTCCCCAAGCAACAATTAATTTCATATTTGGTCCTGTTAAATGCACACTTAAATTCAATTTCTCAAATTACATCAAACTCAAATTTCAAGGTTCTTGCTACTGCAAAACATTCATCATGCTCTATGGTTGTTTTCAAAAATACAGACAACAAGATTTGTACACCTTGGCATTCATTCATCAAATTCAACTCTCTCTTCACACAATCTCACCAAAATTTCTCTCAAGTGTTTAGAAAGGTTTATGAATTTATCACTCAAATCCTAGAACATGCATCATGCTACCATAGGCTTGAAAAAATTCTAGTTAGCAATCACAATGCAGTAAACACATACATTTTTGGAGGACTTTCGGGTTGTAATGGGGCTTAGGTAAGGGTAGAACATTTTAGGATAGTAGGCTTTACCAATTTGAGTTAGGCATACATATCCAGATTATTCTACCATTTTTTTTTCTTCACCTTTTCATTATGGAGATTCTTAGACATTGACAGAAGAACCAAGAAGATATATTTTGTTTTTTTTGTTTTTGTTTTTCTTCTTTCATTTTATTTTTCTTCTTTTTATTATTATTTTTTTTATTTTCTTTTTCTGAGAATCACCACCCCAAACTTAGAAAGTTGCTATCCCATGAGCAACCCCAAACTTAGAATTGTATCAAGACAAGAATTTTTTTCTACCTAACTCCAAGTAAGGTGATTTAATTAAAGTCAGGTGTTTTGCTTGTAATGTGGCTAGTAACCGAAATAAAAGGGCAAGACTCAAAGGGGCTAGCAAAGGGTAAAATTTTCATAGGGTAGTTAAAAAGGCTCAAACGACCAATAAAATTGCCTCAATGTATGCATAAATTACAAGTGATGCAAGTCAGAATTAGTGCAAGTTCTAGAGGGATAACACATGTCTGGATAATCACACAACAAAGAATTTAAGTGTTTAGGCTCAAAAGCTCACAGCTAGGATAATAAGAGAGAGTATGAACAATCAAAATAAAGCCAACATGCTTCTGAAAAGTTAAAATTGTATTTTTGAAAAATTGATGGCATATTAGCCTTCTACAACCATTTAGTAATCAAGAATGCATGCATTAGGAAGACTTGTCGACTTGAGCAATAACATAATCTAAGAAATGAAATTTAACTGGCAAAATCACAAACAGGAATTTTGAGATCAAGTGCAAGTCAATATGACTGTTTCATCATAGTACACATTTAGTGAAAGGAAAAAAAA
>NC_021165.2:35372446-35381461 GCF_000331145.2 Cicer arietinum
AATTAGAGACTAAAATTGGAACTAAATGGAGTAAAATAAATCTGAAATGCAATAAATAAATACAGTGCAAAGGATATAAAATTGGGTTGCCTCCCAATAAGCGCTTCTTTAAAGTCATTAGCTTGATGTCTCAACTATTGTCAAGGTGGTATATATGAAATGAAGAACACATCATCCTTCTCACCAAAAGATACATATTTCAAGTGAGGTGGCAATTGCTTTTTCTCTATATATTCATCTTCATTTCTTTTCAACCCCTCCCATGTAGTGGGGAAACGGGGGGAGTAAGATGATGATGCTTCTGGCATGGCTAAAACCTCTTTCACCTTCGGATCTTTACTTTCTTTAACAACATCTTGGGGTAGGCATAACACCCTTTCTAATGGCATAATGTGTCCTTGATGTTCACCTTCTTCATCGACTATCGAATTAAAAATCTCAATTCGGTGGCACCCTTCTCTTTCGTTTGAATGTTCCATGGCTTTTAAAATATTGAATGTGACTGTTTCCTCATTTACCTTAAAGGTTAAGGTGCCATCGGCTACATCAATCATAGCTCGCCCTGTTGCTAAGAATGGTCTCCCCAAAATCAAAGGAATGTCATTGTCTTCCTCCATGTCTAGTACCACGAAATCCACTGGAAAAATGAACTTATCCACTTTAACCAACACATCTTCCACCACTCCATAAGGGTGTTTCATTGAGCGATCCGCAAATTTTAGCATCAGCTGTGTGTCTTTGACTTTTCCAATGCTCAATTTTTTGTATATGGAAAGGGGCATAAGAGTTACACTAGCCCCAAGATCACAAAGAGCCTTCCCAAAAGTTCTATTTCCAATGGCACACGAGATTGAGAAGCTTCCAGGATCCTTGAGCTTCGGCGGAAGTTTTCTCTGTAGTATAGCACTACATGCTTCGGTTAGCATCATTGTTTCACCGCCGATTTTTCTTTTCTTCGATAGAATCTCCTTCATGAACTTGGCGTATGTTGGCATCTGTTCTAGTGCCTCTGCAAAAGGAATGTTAATTTGTAATTTTTTAAAAACATCAAGGAACTTACCGAATTGTTTTTCTGTTTCTTCCTTTTTTAACCTTTGAGGAAACGGAAGTCGAATTTCTGGTTTTGGCAGTGGTTCCCTTTTTTGTACCACATGTTCTTCCTCCTTTTCAAGAGTGGTGTGCTCTTCCACTAAGGTCGGTGTGACTGTTTCTTCTGAGTGGGTCGAGCTTGAAGTGCTTACACTTTGTTTGACTTTAAGTGGTACTTGTTCACTTACCTTGCCACTCCTTGTTGTCACGGCATTGACATAATTTCGTGGATTCGTAACTGTGTCACTAGGCAAATTTCCAGTCGTTCTTTGTGCCATTTGTTGAGCAAGTTGACCCACTTGAGTTTCCAGATTCTTTATGGATGCAGAGTGATTTTTATGGATGGCTCTCGACTCTTCAATGAAAGAATTTGTGGTTGTCACTAATTTCTCCATGGCACTCTCCTTGTTGTCATGGCACTCTCCTTTTTATGAATCGTTGCAAGTAATAATAAAACGGTAGTACCGAGTGTCGAACTCAAGGATTGCATTTTACTATTGAATTATATTTAGTTACTAAAATTGAACAAAAGGTTCCCCATTTGATTGAAATAATATTTAAAATTGACAGCAGTAGTAAAAAACTTGATTGCGTTTCAGCAAGTGTACTGAATCGTTGCAAGTAATAATAAAACGGTAGTACCGAGTGTCGAACTCAAGGATTGCGTTTTACTATTGAATTATATTTGATTACTAGAATTGAACAAAAAGGTTCCCAAGTTGATTGAAATAATGTTTGAAATTAACAACAATAATAAAATTGATCTTTTATAATGAGAAAAATGTCAGGGATGAGTTTCACTTCGAATCCAACCTTGGTGTCTAATTTGATCCTAGTTACTGAATTCCTTTATTGAATTATTACCGAATTCTCTTTATTATTCTTGCCCTAATGTCTTAGTGACAGAACCTTTAATTCCAAAGTAACCCCTAATTCCTTAGTGGATTTAAGATTAGAATTAAGCATTACCGTATAGAAATTCTCTTGTAAATTATTGCTTTGCAACTAATTTAATTGGTTTCATGACCTGCATCTATCCCTAGACTACAAATTCATGAATTTCTCATCTCAAGCATTCGTAAAGTCCACTTCCGTTTCAAAATACAAATCGTAGAACATTTTAATGTTGATCAAGCAATAAAAAGCATTAAGCACAGAGATGAGAAAAATAATTCAATAAACTCATTCATATAACTAGAAATCAAATCAGAAAAATAAGGGTTTCATCTGGTTACACTCATCCCTAACAAATAGGGTTTAGTTACTCATGACAGAGATACAAAAGATAAGGATTAAAGAAGAATTACAAGAATGATTCATGGATGATTCTTGATAAAACTGCTTCAATGGCGTTAGAAACGGCCGTCTTTGAGTTTCTATGCTAGGGCACAAGTCTCCCAAGTTCCCCCGAGTCAAAAAGATCCCTAAAACAGTAAAAATCTGCGTTTTTATGGTTACTGGTGCGCGTCGCGCGCCCCAGGCGCGGAAAAACGCGCTCCAAGCGCGCGTTGGCAGAGCCTGATGCTGAGAAATGCGCTCCAAGCGCTCAGGACGCGCTCCAGGCGCATTTCAGCTGCTGTCTGATGTATTTTGCATTTTTCTCATGTTTTGCTTCTGACTTTGGTCCCGGTGTCTTCATGAAAGTTGTAGATATGGATCGTATCTTTCATTAGCACTTGGAATGACACTAATTGGACATCTAGAACTCCAGATATGGCTGAAATACTCCACATATGTCATGTTGATTTTTCACCAAAATTCAGCACTGCACTAAAACAAAACGCAATGTAAAATTACGACAAATTCCTACTTAATCAACGAAATAAAAACAAAAAACATTTTATTAACTCAAAGAACAAAAATCAACAAAATGTATCAAATAAATCCTTAATTTAACTGATGATTGAGGATAAATAAGACTAAAACAGTGGGAAAATATGCATATGATGAAGAGTCATCAGTCGGGCATTAAAAATGCGGAAGCTTACCCCTCGGTTTATAGGACCTTACCAAATTCTTAAGCGTGTCGGTAACATAGCATATCAGATCGCGTTGCCTCCGTCTCTTTCTAATCCTCATAGTGTCTTTCATGTGTCTCAACTTCGCAAGTACGTTTTCGATCCGTCGTACGTGATTGAGTCAAACAAGGTCCAAATAAAAGAGAATCTAACTTTTGAGACCTTACCGCTACGGATTGAGGACCAAATGAACAAAGAATTAAGGGGTAAGACGATTTCATTGGTTAAGGTTGTCTTGGGAGGTGCTACTGGTGAAAGTGCTACGTGGGAGGTCGAAAGCCAGATGCGCGATTCTTATCCAGAACTATTTCCGTCAGGTAAATTTCGAGGACGAAATTTTCTTCAACAGGGGGAGAAATGTAACACCCCAATTTCTCATTACCTTACTTTAAATTACAGCGCTTTTTTCACAAGCGCTGTAAAACACATGCGCTTTCATTGAATTTAACTACCTATTACAGCGCTTTTTTCACAAGCGCTGTAAAACACATGCGCTTTCATTGAATTTAACTACCTATTACAGCGCTTTTTTCACAAGCGCTGTAAAACACATGCGCTTTCATTGAATTTAACTACCTATTATAGCGCTTTTTTCACAAGCGCTGTAAAATACATCTTTCAAATAATTATATACGTTGGAAACCCTCATATCCTCTACATCTTTCAAATAATTATATACGTTGGGAACCCTAATATCCTCTACGTACTGTGCGGCCATCTACGTTGTCTAAGGTATTTTTTACACATGATCTGTTATGTTTTGAAATTGTCAAAAATTGTCAAAAACTCATACCACATGATCTGTTCTGTTTTGAAATTGTCAAAAATTGTCAAAAACTCATACCACATGATCTGTTCTGTTTTGAAATTGTTAGTTGATATTGGTTTCTTTTTGAAACTTGTTGATATGTTTTGAAAGCTTATTATTTTTGTTACTGCATTTATATAGGTGGTATAATATGGATAGGAAATGGATTTCAGCCAATCGATTGTCAAAAGAGTATGAAATTGGAGTGAAGGAGTTTGTTGAGTTTGCAGTGAAGAATGCAAAAGATCCAAATAGAGTAGTTTGTCCTTGTTTAAAATGTTGTTTTGGAAAACGTGTTAGAGAAGATGAATTAGAAGGACATCTAGTATGTAATGGAATTGATCAAAGCTACACATGTTGGATAAGACATGGTGAGAAAAAAAAAGGAAACATTAATTTTGAGAATAGTTCTACATATGCTTCAACTGATTTCGATACAGATACATATGAGCCGGACCGAGTTGATGAGATTGCAAAAGCAGTTGAAGAAGATCTTCGAGATTGTCCTAAAATGTTTGAAAGTTTGTTGAGTGATGCAGAGAAAGAATTATATAATGGTTGTACTAAATTCACAAGACTGTCAGCGATATTAAAGTTGTACAACTTAAAAGCGAGTAATGGATGGTCTGATAAAAGCTTTACGGAATTATTAACACTCATAAAAGATATGTTGCCAGATGATAATGAACTTCCCAGTCGAACCTACGAGGCTAAACGGATTTTGTGTTCTATTGGAATGAGTTACGAAAGGATTCATGCGTGTCCTAACGATTGCATTTTATTTCGAAACGAATATGAACTACTTAAGGCGTGTCCGAAATGCAATGTCTCTCGATATAAGAAGAAAGAATCTACTCCAGCAAAAGTCGTGTGGTATTTTCCTATAATACCAAGATTTAGGCGCATGTATCGCAGTGAAGAAGATTCAAAACACTTGACATGGCATGCAGATGAAAGAATTAGAGATGGAATGTTTCGACACCCTGCAGATTCCCCACAATGGGCAAAAATTGATCACGAGTATCCTGAATTCGGGATAGAGTCAAGAAATCTAAGACTTGCACTTTCTACTGATGGAATGAATCCACATGGTCTTCAAAGCATCTCACATAGCACGTGGCCTGTGATTTTGGTAATATATAACCTACCTCCATGGTTATGTATGAAGCGTAAGTTTATGATGTTGTCTCTGTTAATTTCTGGACCCAAACAACCGGGGAATGATATCGACGTATACTTGACTCCTTTAATTGAAGATTTAAAAATTCTGTGGGAGACAGGTGTGGAAGTTTATGATGGGTATAGGAAAAAGTGTTTCAATTTGAGGGCTATGTTGTTCGGCACAATTAATGATTTTCCAGCATATGGTAATTTATCAGGATATAGCATTAAAGGTCAGTGTGCATGTCCTATATGTGAAGAGAGTACAAATTGGATGCGGTTGAAACATTGTAAGAAGAATGTGTTTCTTGGACATCGTAGATTTTTACCTTATAGTCATCAGTATCGTGGGTGGAGAAATGCATTCAATGGAAAATCAGAGGAAGGTAAAGCTCCTTTAGCACCGACTGGATATCAAATACTTGAAAAAGTACAAGGTTTGACCAATAAATTTGGCAAACCTTTTGCGGGAGAGCTGGTGAAAACTGGGTGGAAGAAAAAGTCAATTTTCTTTGAATTGCCATATTGGAAGTCATTGTATGTAAGACATTTCCTCGATGTGATGCATATTGAAAAAAATGTATTTGAAAGTGTTATTGGTACGTTACTCAATGTTCCAGGAAAGTCTAAAGATGGCGTCAATGCAAGATTGGACTTGGTCGATATGGGAATAAGAAATGAACTGGCTCCAGTAAAGAAAGGAAATCGCACATATCTACCTCCAGCCGCTCATACTCTATCTAGAAAGGAAAAAATTGTTTTATGTAAATTTCTACACGAAGTTAAAGTTCCAGAAGGATACTCTTCGAACATTAAAAATTTGGTTTGTATGAAAGACCTCAAGTTAAAAGGTTTGAAGACCCATGATTGTCATATTATAATGGAGCATTTGCTACCAATAGGTATACGTTCCATTTTACCTGAAAAAGTTCGACTAGCCTTAACTAGATTATGTTTCTTCTTCAGGGAAATTTGTAGTAAAGTGATCGACCCTCAGAAATTACCGACATTGCAGAGGGAAATTGTTGTTACTTTGTGTGAGCTTGAAATGTATTTCCCACCATCGTTTTTTGATATAATGGTTCACCTTACTGTTCATCTGGTTAAGGAGACACAACTTTGTGGGCCAGCTTATATGAGATGGATGTATCCGATAGAACGATATATGAAAATATTAAAAGGGTACGTAAAAAGTAGAAGTCGACCAGAAGGTTGTATTGCTGAACGATACATTGTTGAAGAGGCTGCTGAATTTTGTACTGAATATCTGTCCAATGTTGAATCCATAGGGCTTCCCATGTCTCGTCATTCGGGAAGACTATCAGGAGAAGGGATAACTGGAAGGAGACTACTGACTATATCAAGGACAGAATGGGAGCAGTCACAATTGTATGTTCTGCACAATGATGATGAGGTTCAACCGTATGTTACAATACACATGGATCAGTTATCTCGTTTGAACATGAATAGGAATCAAAATTGGATAACTCGAGAGCACAATCGAAGTTTTATAACATGGTTAAAAAATCACATAATGTCAAAATTTGATATAGACCCCGGATCAATTTCAAATAGATTGAGGTGGCTAGCAAATGGTCCGAGCTTACATGTCTTTTCTTACACTGGTTATGTTATTAACGGCTACACATTTTATACCAAACAACAAGATGATCAGACCACTATGCAAAATAGCGGAGTCATTCTCGTAGCTGAAGCGATGCATGTCTCAAGTGCAAAAGACAAAAACTCAATATATGCAAATCTATCATATTTTGGGGTTATCGAGCGCATATGGGAGTTAGACTACACAATGTTTCGTGTTCCCATATTTGGTTGCAAGTGGGTCGATAATAATAATGGCGTTCGGATTGATGAGTCAGGATTCTTGCTTGTCGATTTTAATAGGGTGGGATACAAAGACGAGCCTTTTATTTTAGCGTCGCAAGCTCAACAAGTGTTTTATGTCACTGATCCTTCTGATGATAAATGGTCTGTTGTCCTATCGACCAATAAAATAAGTGATGATAACAACAACCACATGAAATTCATTCAACTGATGATGGTTTATATCTTAGAGATGATCATGATGAGGGAATTTGGAATCCATCGTTTCGTAATGTAAATGGACAAACAAATGTGAATCCCACCAGGAAAAGAAGAAGGGTATCTTAATGTACATGTTTATTTATTTTATATAAGCCATGCATGTAATCTGAACTGTGTTATTGTAAATATGCATGTAATCTGAATTGAGTGTTTTATACTAAGTTCTGATTAATTTATTTTCTGCTTATATTTAGCTTGATTTGATGTTTTATACTAAATGGTCTGTTGTCCTATCGACCAATAAAATAAGTGATGATAACAATAATGATGAAGATGTTGGTAATGATCTTTTATTTGCAACATCACAACAACCACATGAAATTGATTCAACTGATGATGGTTTATATCTTAGAGATGATCATGATGAGGGAATTTGGATTAATCCATCGTTTCGTATTGTAAATGGACAAACAAATGTGAATGTCACCAGGAAAAGAAGAAGGGCATCTTAATGTATATGTTTAATTGTTTTATATAAGCTATGCATGTAATCTGAACTGTGTTATTGTAAATATGCATGTAATCTGAATTGAGTGTTTTATACTAAGTTCTGATTAATTTATTTTCTGCTTATATTTAGCTTGATTTGAGTGTTTTATACCAAGTTCATGTAACAATGAGTGTTTTATATTTAGCTTGATTTACATGAACTGAACTGAATATAAATTAGTAATTTACATGAACTGAACTAAACTGAATAGAAAGATTCTCTTTTGTTCAGTGCATATATATATAGATTCTTCAGAAGTTCTCATTTCTAATAATTCATCATCTCCTAAAGTATTGTGATAAAGACAATGATAACAATGTTTTTAATCCAATAAACAATGATAACAATGTTTTTAATGTAATCCCAACCCAAATAAACCAAAGACAAAAATAAAATAAAGAGACATTTTACAACGTTTATTTGAAAAAGCGCTGTAAAAGGCTTTAAAAATAACATTCATCAGACACCTAACAGGACCTTATCTAACAAGATTTTCTTCAAACACCTTGTACGCATAGGTGTCTGATGAATGTTATTTTTAAAGCCTTTTATCACAATACTTTAGGAGATGATGAATTATTAGAAATGAGAATCTCTCTGTTCAGTTCAGTTCATGTAAATTACTAATTTATATTCAGTTCAGTTCAGAAAAAAGGGTGTTGAGGTGGAGATTGAATTGTGAGAGAGTAAGCTTTGATGTTTGTGAAGAAGATGCATAAAATGAGAAGAGTTTGGTGAGGAGGAAGAGAAGCGCTGTAATAAAACAATGAGGCCTTTTACAGCGCTTATTTAAAAAAGCGTTGTAACAGGCTTTAAAAAAAACATTCATATACCATAATAAAACAAGGAGGTCTTTTACAGCGCTTTTACAAATAAGCGCTGTAAAAGAGCCTTTTAAAATTAACATAATGAGAGCCTTTACAGCGCTTATTTGAAAAAGCGCTGTAAAAGGCTTTAAAAAAAACATTCATATAACATAATAAAACACGGAGGTCTTTTACAGCGCTTATTGGGAGAAGCGCTGTAAAAGAGCCTTTTAAAAATTGAAATAAAGACGCCTTTTAGAGCGCTTTTCAAACAAGCGCTGTAAAAGGGTTATAAAAAAGCGATGTAAAAGGGTTACGTATATATAACAGTAACCGCTTCAGTTTCCTCTTCATTACGTAAACTTCACTATCATCTCAACCTTCATCATTCTTCTCTTCTTTTGCAAACCCTATCATCCCGTCCATTACGAACCTTATGTCCACGATCATCTCCTTCATTTCGAACCTTATTTCCATCCAAGATCATCTCTCCCATTGCACACAATATATTTTCATTGAAATACGTAACCCTCATTA
>NC_021165.2:35386276-35387835 GCF_000331145.2 Cicer arietinum
AGAGGAAGAGTGGAGTTGAGAAATCCTTGTTCTAACGCTCACCGAACCATGGGTTACTATTCTTGAAGAAAAGGAAGCGAAGAAAACGAAAAATGGGGGAGAAGGGAAAAGGGGGGTCACGGTTGATCAGAGGAAGAAGATGGAAAATTTCAGCTTTTCCTTCCTTTCTTTTTCTTTCCTTTGTTTTTTCCTTTCTTCTTTTTTCCTTCTTTCCTTTTTATATTCTTTTCTTTTCCTTTTCCTTCCTTCTAGTTTTCCTTTCTGTTTCCCTCCAAACAAACATATCTATATAATAAATATAACTTAACAAATATCTCAAAATATCTAGATATTTGTTAAATTACCATTTCACCCGTAACGCATTAAATTCTCCGTAAAGGATTCACCGCACTTAATTCAATTTATTTATCGACGAGAAATTCTAATCGGCATCAAAATATCTTTTTGATTATAAAAACTCCAAAATATTATTAACTTTGGCTAAAAAGTCTCTGAGCCAAAATCCAAAATACACCAAAAATACATAAAGGGTACTTTAAAATTATGGGTCTTACATGCAACGTCGGTCTCAAAAGTATTCCCGAGGTAATTAATTATTTACTTGATTATGTAATAACTTATGTATTAAACAAACTTATATTAACTATTTGATTCAGGGTGTCACTACATGCGTGCTATACTTGTCCTCGCCTACTCATCGGAAGGTGGGAAAAGGAAAATTTTACAATACTTCGGGAGAAGTATTGCACAATACTTCGATCCCTACGGGCCATGTCAAAGTATCACCTGTTGTTGCTTTCGAACCAACTGCACTGTTGCTGATACCGAACAACAATGGAGATATGCAGTTATTGGGCGAAGCTATTGGTAGTTACGTGGCATGGCCCACCCACCTTGTTGCCCTCGAAAAAAAGATTCCCAGAAACAAATCAGTTACATCTCCCGAAAAGGTTTGTCACATTTATTCCCTAAGGTTTGTCAATTTTTCAAATTCAATAAACTAACTTTTAACCTCATTTTTGTAGATCCAATTAAATAAACCACCCGTACAGCCAAAAAGAGCCAGCAAACCTCCAACATTGGAGGGTAATAGGGCTGCCAAACTACAAAGGCTGGAGGGTAATAAAGCTGCCAAAGTTGCAGCAAGAAAACTGGATCGGGGAAAATCGGTTGTTGCTGCCCATGTTTCTAAAATAAGTCAGCCACGCCTTGCTAAACACGGGGCGTGTCTTGACATCCAAGTAAAACAGAACATGGACAGCAACAACGATTTGGGCATCATACCGATGAATAAAGCTATATTCAGAGATGAGTTTGATGAATTTCTCGAAAAGGAGCACATATACGAACTTCTCAACCATAAGAAGCTTAGTGCTACTGTCATGTGCTTGTACATAAGGTAAAAAATACTTTTAATTGCATTTATTGGTAATTAATTAAATGTATTGGTAATTAATCTAATTTAAAATTTTCATTGAAGGTTTTTGTATGAGAAGGTCGTGTGCACGGGGAAATTGTCAAATAAATACTCATTCTTGTCTCCGCATAAGCTGTCGATG
>NC_021165.2:35388335-35390294 GCF_000331145.2 Cicer arietinum
CTTGGCTTGCGCTTGGGCGCGCTCGGGCGCTCAACATCTGCTGTCCGGCGTATATTGCATTTTGCTCCTATTTCGATTCTGAATTCGGTTCCGGTGTCTTCATGAAAGTTGTAGCTATGGATCGTAGCTTTCATTTGCACTTGGTGTGACCCCAATTGAACATCTAAAACTCCAGATATGGCTGAAATACTTTACATATGTCATGTTGATTTCTCACCAAAATTCAGCACTGCACTAAAACAAAACGCAATGTAAAATTATGACAAATTCCTACTTAATCAACGAAATAAAAACACAAAACATTTTATCAACTCAAAGAACAAAAATTAACAAAATATATCAAATAAATCCTTAATTTAACTAATGATTGAGGATAAATAAGACTAACATAGTGGGATAATATGCATATGATGAAGAGTCATCAGATACAATATAAATTATGTATCTTGATAATTTGTTCAAATAGAATATAAATTTTTGATTTTCAATTAAAGTAAATAACTACTTAAAAACCTTAAACATTCGTTCAAAAACTTTATACATCGTATATTATAATAAGATGAAATTTATATCACTAATACAAAAAAACGCTTTTAGAGACCAATTTTTCGGTCACTAAATGAAGAAAATCGGTCACTAAATCCAATAGCGACCGATTTAGCGACCAATTTAAATCGGTAGGTAAACTGCTAGTCGCTAGCTGTTGCGACCAAATCAGCGACCGAATTTAGTGACCGAATTTAGTGACCGATTTAGTGACCGATTTAGTGACCGAATTTAGTGACCGAATTTAGTGACCGAATTTAGTGACTTAATTTGTGACTGATTTAGCAACCACTTTGAATTAATTTACTATGTCATTCGTGACTGATTTAGAGACGAAATTTGTGACATAAATTGTTATTTTTATTAAATATTTGGTCACCAATTATGTCTCAAAATGTTACTATTTTTTTTCTTTTATATTCATTACTTTATTGTCCAAAAGAACAATAAAAATAATTTTTTAATTTGATTTCAATATCTAAAAAGTTCATACACCAAAATAATTTAAAAGCATTAATCATATCACCGCATATAACTAAAGAATATAATATATTTAAATAATATTTGTAAGTATTCAAAATAATACAGATAAAATTTTAATTTTAAAAAAATATAGGCTAAATTACATATGTGGTCCCTTAACTTAATTTCAGGTAACGTTTTAGTCCTTTATTTTTTTTTCCCGATTTAGTCCTTTATTCCGAACAATATCAAATAAAGTTAAAAGCATTAATCATATCACCGCATATAACTAAAGAATATAATATATTTAAATAATATTTGTAAGTATTCAAAATAATACAGATACAATTTTAATTTTAATAAAATATAGGCTAAATTACATTTGTGGTCCCTTAACTTAATTTCAGGTAACGTGTTAGTCCTTTATCTTTTTTTTTCCCGATTTAGTCCTTTATTCCGAACAATATCAAATAAAGTATGAAAATATGAGTTTATTTGAATATTTGCGTTACAAATTTGATGAAATTTGTATTATATTGACGAATATAATTAATTTTATGAGTTTTAATTGAATTTTTGTATAAAAAAGGATAACATTGTTGAAATTTTAAAACATAAAATATCAAATTGTCACTTAAAATTAAAATAAAGGACCATGTCGGGAAAAAAAAAGATAAAGGACTAAAACGTTACCTGAAATTAAGTTAAGGGACCACAAATGTAATTTAGCCTAAAATATATTAAGTCATAACAAATTGAAAAATATTGGTTCTTCGGATTAACTTATCATTGTCCATCTAACTCTTCATCATTATGATCACGACCATCATTATCACCAATCTCATCATCAAAATCACCAACATCATGATCACCAATCTCATCTTCAAAATTGTATCTGCAACATATTAAATAGGTTATTGAGTGAAGAGATAAATAACATGACATCAACAA
>NC_021165.2:35391131-35391806 GCF_000331145.2 Cicer arietinum
TGTGGGTCATTCTGTATTTTTAGTCTGTGACACAAATCCTAAGCGCCATCTGAATTTATGTTTGCTCACTAGAATTTTTATTTGGCTCAATTTCAAATGGATTAAAAGTGAATACGAGATTTCAGCTTATAAGAGATTCATTTTCTTACCTTTGACAATAGCATTCACGAGTATTCCAAGAAAATTGAACATAGCTCCATACCCATACAAGAATAAGTTCTGCAAACCAAGAAATTGAGAATTAGCATATGTAATATTAATAATAAAGCAGTTAAAAGTGTCCTAGCAGGGTGGCACCACTAAAGTGCAGTTCTTGAAACTACCCATTTATTTTATTTTACTTCATTATTGTCTTCCAGGATATCTAGATGAATCTTATTGTTAGTTTCAGTCGTCCAGCATCCCTATTAGTTTCTGTCTCTTAAGTACCACCCATTACAATAAAATCATGTTAGTTATTTTTTGAAGACATAGACACCAAGATTATATTTCTAATATAAACTGCAATAAATTCCAATTTCTAATACAGTGTAACCAAGTTTGTCTTCACACATGGGCATGCTCGTGCGCACAAACTGGACAGTAATAAAGTGTTGACCAAAATACATGAAAAGGCCTAACTAGAACAAATTAACATAGACTGTCCAAAGTTAGAAGGAGATGATAATTCAAATT
>NC_021165.2:35392582-35399135 GCF_000331145.2 Cicer arietinum
GATTGCACGAACAATGGATCGAGTAAATAGGAATCGGGGAGGAATCGAACCTCCCGGCCGGCTAGCCCGCGCTCCAACCGATCCGCCTCCATCCTCCACTCCGTCCTTCGTTCTCCCTTAGAATCAATAGGAATACTATCTGTCTTTTCACCGCTCCGTGGGTAGTCCTATGCATAGTCCACTAGAAGTGATTAAGGGTCTGCCCAGTTAGAGTTTAGTTATTTCTAATAATATTATTATATAAGCCAAAAGGAACTCTTTGACAGCAGGAACTTGAGACTCGGCTTAGTGTCTTACGTGATTAGGCCTCTATTTAAGCATCAAAACAAGAGTTACAGGAGGCGAAGTAGGAATAGGAGAAAAACAAGTTCCAGCACAAAGCTCTTCGACCACTTTGTAGCGCTCCTTTCTAGGCTACGTTCGACTCGTAGAAAGAAGATTCCGAGTTGAAATCGCCTGGCCGATGTCACATCAAAATGATTAAGACGATTCTTTCTCCCTTCGATCATTATCCACTTCAACTAGAACTAGGAGAGGACTTCCTCCCCAGCCTGAATCCGAATCTTAAGCTTAAACAAAATAATGCCTGTCCTCAGCACCTGAATCATTCCTATCTAAATCTCCATCCTCCGCATTTGAATCAGAGTACAGAGGTGCGACAACGGATGAAATGAGTTTTTGAGAGTTTAGGGTTGTTATTACGAGTTTAGATAGTGAATAGAGTTTCAGAGAGGGAACTTTATTTTATTAAAAAATGGAGAAGGAATGTTATTTTGATTGAAATAATATTTGTTTGTTTTTTAATCAGAGAGGGAATTTTATAGTAATGAAAATTGGAGAAGGAACTATAAATTTTTGGAATCAATTTTATTTTAATAACTTTATTTTAATAATAATTTAAGTCAAGAAATCAATTTTTAGAATGATGTGTAATCTTGAAAGTGGTTTTTGCACTACCTGATTCAATTTGGTTTGGTAATGTATTCTGGTTCCCTGGGCGACTCGGTCCACCGTTGTTATTCTGGGGGCGATTATAAGGTTTAGCCACTTGTTTTCCCCTATTCTGATAAGTCGCCCGACTAGGGCCTCCCGAATTAAAATTCCCAACTCGGCTAGCCCTCTTGTTCTTCATATCTTCCACTTCTCTACATTTCTCTACCAGCGCTTGGAAACGTTGAATTCCCAAAGGTAAGACGGAATCTTGAATCTCATACTTCAATCCGTCTTGGAAACGATGACACATGAACGGTTCATCAATTTCTTCACGGAAGAACCTGAAATGCCTCGATAGTGATTCAAATTTAGCAGCATACTCGCCCACAGTCAGGCTCCCCTGGTGAAGTTTCAGAAAGTCGTCACCCAACTTAGTCCTGGTACTCATCGGAAAGTATTTGTCTAAAAACTTTCTTTTGAACGATTCCCAGTTCACCTCCTCGTGGGCTGCTCCCATCAACAACCTTGCACTCCTCCACCAGTATTCAGCATCCCCTAGCAACATATACGTGGCATAGCTGACCTTCACTCCAGCCTGGCAGTTAATCATATCAAAGATTTTCTCCACTTCTTGGATCCATTGATCCGCCTTCTCTGAACCCTCATCCCCCTTGAACTTAGGAGGATTGTAACGACGGAAGTCTTCCAACCCTCTTGATTCTGCAGCACGGATCTCTCTTCCCCTCTTTTCAAGATCCCGTTGAGTCTTGGCAGCGGTCTGTGCAGCGACAGAAGCAGCCATGTTGTTCATAGCCTCCGCCATTTGGTCATTCCTAGCGTTGGCTCTCGGAGCGTCATTCCTTCTGGGCGGCATGGTTTCCTATAAGAACCATCATCAAGTAGAGTTTTAACACTACTTCAAAAAATTCTAAACTAACGTCCGTCTAACAACACACAATTAAATTGGACTTGACAACTCAAGTCACCTAAACCGACACATGATCAGATAATAACTCCTAACTTATAGGTCGACCTACAATCTATAACCAAGGTTCCACAGCTCCCAAAGAAAACTAAACCTATGCTCTGATACCACAATGTAACACCCCGTTTTTCAAAGCGAGGGTATATTTTTTTTTAAAAGTAATTAAAAACGAACAAGGAAATAAATCAGGAAATGCTTTTGGATAAATAATTGAGTCATTATAATTTACAAGCAGCGGAAAAGTTTCTCCAATTACAAATCCAAAACATTTCTACATAAACATCAAATGGTACATGGAACCCATTCAAAGATGATATCAAACTGATAATATTTGTATAAGTACAGTTTTCCAAAACTAAAATACTCCAAACCAAAAAGAAGGACCCCTAGTCCCTATACATCATCCTAATCTGATCATCCTACCAAAAACTATACACCCTGAGTAATCTCCACGCGCCCCGTGAGATCCTCCTAACACAACCGCAGTCAAGCATTCCCATCTCCATCCCTGTCCGTAGGGTACGAACCAGTAGGGCCGTCCTGACTCTCATCTGAGGGCAAAGCCCAGATTTCCACAATAGTGTAAAGGGTCACCAACCAGAAAATAACAGTTAACACATAGCAATTAAGTTTTTGAATGCTCAAAACAACTTTTTAACTAAGCATGCATCTTAACAGGATTTTCCATGTGCGAAAAGTTCATACAGTACATTGCCAATGAAAATGAAGGTAAAATGCAGTTCTCGATCTCCTAATTAACACATGATAAAACAAAACATGGATAGATTCATGAGCAATTAATCATACAACTAAAAATGAGGATTTTCACTGAGCCAATCGATTGGGCAATCGATTGGGGTGAAGATTTTTAATGAAAACAGAATCCTGGGCTGAATTCAATCGATTGGTAAATCGATTGATTGGTTCCTGAGCCCCTGGTTTCGAGCCAATCGATTTCCTAATCGATTTGGTGAGGGATTCTTAATGAAAACAGAATCCTGGGCTGAATTCAATCGATTGGTAAATCGATTGATTGGTTCCTGAGCCCCTGACTTAAGGCCTAATCGATTGGGCAATCGATTTCTTAACTGATTCCTTTGAAAATTGTTTTCGAAATCGATTGGCTAATCGATTTTGTGAATTGGCCAAGTCCCTGTTTACCCATCCAATCGATTGGGAAATCGATTTCCCTGATCAGTTTTCCAAAAATTCATGAATTAACCTAAGTCATTCCTAATCAAGTTCACCACTTAACACTTAGCAATTTCTACGCGATTACTACGACACACAAAGGTTCGATAACCATCATACTCACACACAATACACAACACATAGCACTTAACACCTTCATCTCAGTTATCACGATAAATCAAAATTCGAATCACTCAATCATAAACTCAAATCAAACATGACTCGCGTGCCAGGCACCCTAATGCAATGCGTATATGCCAAAATGCATGGACTCGGAATTCCAAACCAAAACCCTCCTCGAAGGGCCGTAAATCATAATTGTACCGCCTATCGCAGGCCAAAGTACCAATTACCGAGGTGCCACCTATCACGGGTCAGCACGATTTACTAAAATGCGTAAATCATAAACGTACCACCTATCACGGGTCAGTACAGTTTACCGAGGTGTCACCTATCACGGGTCAACACGATTTACTAAAAGAAAAAGCGGGAATCGTAAATGTACCACCTATCACGGGTCAGTACAGTTTACCGAGGTGTCACCTATCACGGGTCAACACGATTTACTAAAAGAAAAAGCGGGAATCGTAAACGTACCGCCTATCACAGACCAGTACTGTTTACCTAGGTGCCACCTATCACGGGTCAGCACAATTCACCAAAAATGTAAATCGTAAATGTACCACCTATCACGGGTCAGTACAGTTTACCAAGGTGTCACCTATCACGGGTCAACACGATTTACTAAAATGTAAATCGCAAACGTACAACCTATCACGGGTCCGTACAGTTTACCAAGGTGTCACCTATCACGGGTCGACACAATTTACCAATGAAATGCATGAGCATACACAGACTCCATTCACAACAATCGTTAAGCAAATGCAGATATTAAAAGATTCCCCATTTTTAATACCCATTTACTTAAACGACTTTCAAACAACATTAATTAAATAAGTCATTAAGAGATTCCCCGTTCTTAATACCGATTTAACTTAATGATTTTCAAAACAAAACGTTAAGCAAACAGTCATATTAAGAGATTCCCCATTCTTAATATACTTTTGACTTAAACGATTTTCTCGCAAAACATTCAGTAAACGAGTCATTAAGAGATTCCCCATTCTTAATACTCATTTAACTTAATGGTTTTCAAATTTCACACAACACAAACTCAACAAATTCTCACATCAAAACATATCAATTCATTTATTCACAAATCCAACCATACACATATCAAATTTCATCAATATCAATTAAGAGCATGTCAAAAACAACGAACACAAATCAAAGCAACATAACACCCAGATACAACCAATTTCATTTGTTCATAATCATATACAATGACTTCAAATTCATTTACCACGAAACATTCATCACTATAAACAAAACCTAACTCTAAGGTTTTTACCCATAACGCACTAGTTTCGTTTTTCCCCAAATCGATACATTTAACCCTAACAAATTCCTTCCCACACAACTACAGATAAGTCCCTAATGCAAGCTAGAAGTTTGGAAGGAGCCCTTACCTCAACGTTAGCTTTATCGTGCGTTTCCGGTACCGCGAGAAATTCCGGTAAAATCTCCGCTCGCAACGCCGCTTCCAAATTAGTTCACTAGCACCGTAGCGTGGTGGTGAGCAACTTTCCCTTCT
Organism: Cicer arietinum; assembly: GCF_000331145.2. Lineage (NCBI taxonomy): Eukaryota > Viridiplantae > Streptophyta > Magnoliopsida > Fabales > Fabaceae > Cicer > Cicer arietinum. The sequence goes on from NC_021165.2 coordinate 35,397,346, forward strand.
ATCTCTTCGAGAAATGAGGTTTGGATCTAGAAGAAACGGAGGGGTTTGTGTTTGGATCTCAAAACCGTTTTTCTTCGTTTTCGAATCAAAGAGGAAGAGTGGAGTTGCGAAAACCTTGATCTAACTCTCACCCAACCTTGGGTCACTAGCTTTGAAGAAAAGGAAGCAACGAAAACGAAAAATGGAGAAGGATGGAATTTTGGGTTTTTCTCGCGTGAGGTTCAGAGGAAGGAGATGGAAATTTGGAAATTTCCTTCCTTTCTTTTTCTTTCCTTTGTTTTTCCTTTCTTCCTTTTTCCTTCCTTCCTTTATATACTATTTTCTTTTCCTTTTCCTTCCTTCTAGTTTTCCTTTCTTTTTCCCTCCAAACAAACATATATAAATATAATAAATATAACTTAACAAATATCTCAAAATCTAGATATTTGTTAAATTACCGTTTCACCCGAAACGCATTAAATTCTCCGTAAAGGATTCATCGCAGTTAAATTCAATTTATTTATCGACGAGAAATTTTAATTGGCATCAAAATATCTTTTTGATTATAAAACTCCAAAATATTATTAACTTTGGCTTAAAAGCCTCCGAGCCAAAATCCAAAATACACCAAAAGTACATAAATGGTACTTTAAAATTATGGGTCTTACATGAAGTAACACCACTGATCAACAATTCACCTACATTAAAAAATAAAAGTTAAATATTAACATTTAACATGACAAATTTAAATCAAACAATGTAGAGAATAGAATACCTTCACCGTCAAACTCTATTTCATTGAGTAAAATAGCATTTTCATTATCCACTTTAGATTTGAATCACCTATCAATATCAACATAGTACAATATAAACAACAATAATTTAAGATATACAAAATTATAAGCTATTTCAAATATATTAAAATTAAAATGAATAATTTAAAACAAATACCAGTCTTCTCAGCACTCCATAACCAACTTCTAGCACACATCAAGGCCTCTAAAGTAGTCCAATGAAGTCGGCTTCGATTAGGGCTTAAGATATGTCCGCCGGTACTAAATGCAGATTCAAAAGCTACAGTAGAAACAGGAATTGTCAATACATCCTTTGCAATGGTTTGAAGTGTTGGATACTTAACACCATTCAACTTCCACCACAACAAAATATCAAAATCAGGACTTCTTGGCAAAACTTCCTCCTCTAAATAAACATCCAACTCTGTTTTGACAAACGAAGTTCTATCTTTTTTTTTTCTTCTGACATACAAATCATAGTCTTCTAAACCATCACCCTCAACATTACTAAAGTGGACATCCAACATTTGAGAATCACTACTAGAACCATTATTCATTTTCAATTGATATTCATAAAGCAAATCATAACACAACTGTCGAATCGACTTAACTTGGTCATTAGCATCATTCCCATACAACTTAACATAATAATATTCAAGCAACTCTATTTTGTACCTAGGATCCAAAACAACAGCAACTCCCATTATTTCATGAACCACATTCCAATATTTTTCAAATTTTCCCAACATATTCTCTGCCATTTTTTTTATCAATGCATTAGAGGATTTAATCCACTCATTTATTGCAATTTTGATCATAAAAATCTTAGGAAAATATTGATTGGAAGTTGGATAATTAGTGCCAGAGAACACTTCAGTGATTGAATTGAACAATTTCAATTTGCCACAAATATCTTTTGCAAATTTCCAATGTAAACTTGTAGGCAAACAAGTGTATTGGGATTCACGTTGTCTTAATCGACTAAATACATCTTCATACAAAATGGCAACATCAAGC
>NC_021165.2:35399635-35406121 GCF_000331145.2 Cicer arietinum
CACTATTGAAAGTGGATATTCATGCAAAATAATTGCATGTGCAAGCTCTTTCCTAGCATTTTCAGCATCATAAATTCCAGTCCCCAACTCCTTTTTACCTTGCAAGACCTTAGCAGTAAGAAATGTTTGTTCGTTATTATGTCTCATGGTAGAAAAACGTGGAGTACATATTTTCATATGTCCGCGCAAGTGTGAGGTCCCGTCTCTTGCTCTCCCACCAAGCAATTTCTTGCAATAATTACATTTAGCTTTTTCTTTTCCATCAACTTTGACCTTTGTAAAATGATCCCATACAATACTTTTAAGTCTATTGTTACGATCTTCGGGTATTTCATCTGTCATATTATCATTTGTCTCATCGTGTGGTGTTTGCACAGTTTCATTTGGTGTAGAAACATTAGCTAACGGATTACAGCTTTCATTCATAGTTGGTTGATGAGAACTTTCTTCTGAAGTAAGTTGATATGGTAGTGGTTGAGATGATGTGCCTTCAATTTCCATTTATATATTCTGTAAAGTTGCACATAAAAATAAATTAAATTCATAAATAAGTTATACACTCATTCATACACACATATATTTCTTAAAAAATTTATCACAGAAAAATATTAAATCGCCAATTCACCACATAAAATGCAGAAAAAGGAAGAACAAATTTCTATAAACAACCGAATCAAAGCATAATCAGTTCAAAGCTGATTAATTCTCCTTTGCTTAATTCCCCTTTGCTTAATTCTCCAATATGAATTATAAGGATAAATACAAAACATAACCATAACCAATTTGTACATGCAAATGTGGATCAGATTATTTGGCTTAATTTCTCAAAAGAGAAAAAAAAATCGCACAGAATGTTCAGCTTCGATCATCTGGGGAAATAATCATCACATCCATCTTGGAAAGCAAAATAAAAACAATATTATAAAAAGAGCAGATGAATGTATATTCACAATGTAAATATAAACATGTAAAACATTTTAAGAATGAAAATATGGATCATATTATTAGGCTTGATTTCTCTAAAGAGAAAAAAATTCGCACAGTATCTTCAGATTCGACCATCTGGGGAAAATAATTTGCACGGTATGTTCAGAATCAATTCCACATTACAATGAAACATACTAATAGACACTATCATGAATATCATAGAGAGGATAAATATGTCTTCAAAATACAATAAACATACACAAAATTAATAAGTTGACGAGAGGGAATGACGGTGTTTCAATACCTCTTTGACGAGATCGCTCAATGCAGAAACCCCAAGGCAACCTACAGCTGTGTACACCAAGGATTACGAAGACGGCGCACGAAGAGGAGGGAGGACGGTCGAGACAGAAAAATTGAGGGTGGAGGTGGACGGTGGCAGCAAGCTAGGAAAAAGAAGGAAGATTGATAAAATTAGGGTTTTGTTACTATTTTAAGAGATGTAAGGGTATTTAAGTAATTGTATTTATGTCGGGTGGGTGCAGGTGCGGGTGCGGGGCGGATTTGATGAAACCCGTCCCCGCACCCGCCCGTAACTTTGAAAAACGGGGAAAATCCGCACCCGCACCCGCGTCCATTAAAAACGGTTTTTCCCCGTTAAATGCGGGGCGGATGCGGGGTGGTTCGGGTGGGTTCGGGTTCAAATGCCATGCCTAATAAGGTCTTCATACAAATTATCTTTGCTATATTTGTGATTTTACCACATACAAATAAACTGTATGAAGAGCTTAAACGTTCAATCCAAAACTAAGGAATAAACTGTATGAAAAATGTAACACCCCAAATTTTATAATAAACTACTTTATTAATTAAATAGAATTTTAAATAATTAATTTGATGACTAATATTATTTTAGAATATATGTTGATAAATTTCGTAGCTAATTTTTGTTATATGAATGCTTTCTATGATGTGTTAGTTTGATACATGTTATATTACATGAGCGATATAAATAATACATATTATATTTTGTTATTTGATATATTTAAAAATCGTTAAATGTGTGGCATTTGATATTATTGTGATATTTGATTTAATTTCGTTAAATGTGTGGCATTTGATATTATTGTGATATTTGATTTAATTTCGTTAAATGTGTGGCATTTGATATTATTGTGATATTTGATTTAATTTCGTTAAATGTGTGGCATTTGATATTATTGTGATATTTGATTTAATTTCGTTAAATGTGTGGCATTTGATATTATTGTGATATTTGATTTAATTTCGTTAAATGTGTGGCATTTGATATTATTGTGATATTTGATTTAATTTCGTTAAATGTGTGGCATTTGATATTATTGTGATATTTGATTTAATTTCGTTAAATGTGTGGCATTTGATATTATTGTGATATTTGATTTAATTTCGTTAAATGTGTGGCATTTGATATTATTGTGATATTTGATTTAATTTCGTTAAATGTGTGGCATTTGATATTATTGTGATATTTGATTTAATTTCGTTAAATGTGTGGCATTTGATATTATTGTGATATTTGATTTAATTTCGTTAAATGTGTGGCATTTGATATTATTGTGATATTTGATTTAATTTCGTTAAATGTGTGGCATTTGATATTATTGTGATATTTGATTTAATTTCGTTAAATGTGTGGCATTTGATATTATTGTGATATTTGATTTAATTTCGTTAAATGTGTGGCATTTGATATTATTGTGATATTTGATTTAATTTCGTTAAATGTGTGACATTTGATATTATTGTGATTTTTGATTTAATTTCGTTAAATGTGTGACATTTGATATTATTGTGATTTTTGATTTAATTTCGTTAAATGTGTGGCATTTGATATTATTGTGATATTTGATTTAATTTCGTTAAATGTGTGGCATTTGATATTATTGTGATATTTGATTTAATTTCGTTAAATGTGTGGCATTTGATATTATTGTGATATTTGATTTAATTTCGTTAAATGTGTGGCATTTGATATTATTGTGATATTTGATTTAATTTCGTTAAATGTGTGGCATTTGATATTATTGTGATATTTGATTTAATTTCGTTAAATGTGTGGCATTTGATATTATTGTGATATTTGATTTAATTTCGTTAAATGTGTGGCATTTGATATTATTGTGATATTTGATTTAATTTCGTTAAATGTGTGGCATTTGATATTATTGTGATATTTGATTTAATTTCTTTAAATGTGTGGTGTGTGATATTATTGTGATATTGGTTGTTGAATTAATTTTATGCATATGTTTGATTAGATGAGTTTAAATGATGTTATAATAAAAATAGATGTGTTGTGATAATTATATGTAATGATGATAATGTATGATTAATAATGGTGATGTGATAAATTTGTGATGAATATATGTGTTGTTGTATGATTGATGATAGTGATTCTATAAATTGTGATGAGTTTATGTGATGATGATGATGATGTGTGATTAATTATAGTGATGTTATAAATTGTGATGAGAATATTGTGATTTCAATTTGTGTATGAGATGACTGTATTAATGGAGTATCATATACCAACGAGGGGAGAAAATAAATATTGTGAATTTGTGAAGTGGAGATTATTTTGTCATCATATAGGTAGGGCCTGACAAGCCTAGTGATTACGGGGAAGTACAACTTAATGAGCCTGATCGTGGCGGTCTGCTGTCGAGCCTTAAGGCAAGATTGTTAGACCTTGGAGGTATTCGGGTGGGGAATTCCTAGGTGACTTGGAGGTAGCACTCCAAATGTCGGGAGCTACCACGCAACACACGTTTACCTCGACTGTCACGTATATGTGTCTCGGGTTGAGTTGAGGGGATCTATGAGGACAGGGCCAATTTGAATTGTCCGTCCACCGGGATGGTGGCATAGTATCAAGCCTCCTAACCAAGTACTTCAGAGTTAGAATGGTACCACATTGTGAAGTAGAGTCTAAGCTCATGCATAGCATTGCATTTACTTGTGATTGTTTTGTGGTGATTGATGTGTTTCAAAAGTAATAATAATTACTCTTAGATGATTTGATGCATATTATAATGAGATGATTATCTTACTTGAGTGAATTTGATGTTATAATATGATACTATTTACTTAAATATTTTGAGATATCGTAATGTGATTATGATACGGTCTATTATGATTGTTGCGTGTTCTTCTTACTTATATTATACTATTAACATGATTTTGAAACTCACCTCCTTCGTTGTTTGTGTTTGACTGGCTTGGCCCTGCGTTTGCGAAATCGCAGATGTTACAGGTTAATAAGTCTTGAAGTTCAAGTTTGGGAGGAACCCCGCTCTGATAGGTGATACCGGAAATAAGGTTGTAATTTGTAGTTTACTTATTTATTTTGAAATGACTTTTGTATGAAAACCATATAAGTACTAGTAGGTTTTTAGAATTAAATCAAGTTAATAAGTCTTGAAGTTCAAGTTTGGGAGGAACCCCGCTCTGATAGGTGATACCGGAAATAAGGTTGTAATTTGTAGTTTACTTATTTATTTTGAAATGACTTTTGTATGAAAACCATATAAGTACTAGTAGGTTTTTAGAATTAAATCAAGTAATTATACTTAATTCAAGCTTATTGAGATTGCACTATGGAGTAAAGAAGTTAAAGTGTTCCTTTTGATTTTTGAGAAACGTGATATCCTAAATTAAAGATTAAAGTTTTTATTTTCTTGGAAACATATTATTATTTATCTGCTGCAAATTTTATAGAAATATGATATAAATTATTATATATATTATTTTGGGGTTTAGGGGGTCACAAAAAACATATGCATGACCTCAAATCTTTTCCTTTGAAATAAGGAAAAGTCGCCCAATATCTTAATGTGGGTCACTAAGATAATTGAGTCCTGATTGGTAAAGGTGGTCTGGCCAAACCCCAATCAGCGTCTTGATTGTTCTCCTTTACCTGTTATTCCATGCCTGAAATAACCTAAATGTCCCACCATGAATAAGGCCATGCATGCTCTGATTAATGATATTGTACAAAAATTACATGTTTTGTATGAAATGAACTTATTATGTCATATATAAAATGCATCATTCATCCACAACAATTATCAATAAATTAGGCGATATACTAAACTCAAAATAATTTAATCTTAAGTCCTTAATTTAAAACGTAAATTCATAGTCAGAAAATAGAAACAATATTGGAGTCATGAAAATAGTAACAACTTCATAACAATTAATAACTCAAACATAATAAAAGTTATATATATATACATATATAAATAATGAAGCCATTCAAATTTCTTAAGAATTTTATTCATTCTTGCAAATCACACAGTAGAATATTTTCAGCACAATGGTCACTAATAATTATTGATGAAGGGTCAAATTACTTTAGAAAACTCCAAAATTTACTTGAAAGCTAACTCAATTAAGAACATAATGCAATTGATCCATCTCAAAATTGGAAACCTATAATTTAGGAAAAACCATGCACTAAGACTAATTTACACACGCTGCAGAAAGTCTCTATCACAAAAGTCATTAATACTTATTGAAAAATGGTCGAATGACAATAGAAAATTTTGAAACTTTTACTGATATAACTCACCTATATACACAACATAGTTGGTCTCATCTCAAAATTCGAAATCAATAATTCATGAAAAATCTGATTCTAAGACTTGTTTACATAGTTTTGTTTTTATTTAGAAAACCAAACTTAAATACAACAATTCTCCTGCAATAGTTCTCGCAGTATTTTCATCAAACACCTCTCATGCATTGAATATTTGGTATAAGAATAGAATTTTCGCTCCACTAGTAAATAAAACCATATATTTTAAATGCATACACCTAAAATAATAATTCTAACCGAAATTAACCTAACATAACACAATTTCACAAATACATATCAGAGGCAACAACAGCAGTAACGAGCATAAATCATGCTCGACAAGCATAATCACCTTAAATCTAGTGATACACATATAATTAAATTTTTCCTAATAGATAATACATTCACAAACATCACAACCATAAACAACAACCTACGTTCTAACTTATTTTCAACAACATCAGAAAGTGAAATCCCTAATCATAACAACAACAACAACAAAAAAACCCTTTAATAAAAAGAACTCATCATTGGTGATAAAGGAGAAGACAATGTTCTTGGTAGCTGAACTCCCCTTTTGCCTGAATTGCCACTTTGACTCTTCTTCGTTGGTTAGTATCCTCTGCTGCTTTGATTGAAACCGGTTAGTAGTTACAAATTGAGACATGCAAGGTTTAAAAAAGGGTTCAAGGAGCTTTGTCAAGCTTTTGGGTAAGGAAAATGAGAGGTTGAAGATTGGGAGCATGGGAGGATGCATGCTTAGGTAACGAAGAAGAAGAAGGAACGGGAATGTGGGTTTCTGAAAATGGTAAAGAGATATTGGAGGAATAGTGTGAAAATTACGCCATAGCCCTTCGTTTGTCCAAATATTACAAGAATTTTTTTTTTAACTTATAAACTAGGTATTTTATTTTTAAATTAACAGTTTTAATAATTAACAG
>NC_021165.2:35406621-35408327 GCF_000331145.2 Cicer arietinum
TAACATGATCTATTTAAAAAAATAAAGTTGGGCTAATTTGAATATTAATATGGAATAGCATATACTTAAATGTATGACGTTTATTTTTAAAAACATCATAATAGGAAATTTTGTGTAGCAAATTCGAACAAACATGAGAGTAACGCACAAAAAGAAAGATAACAAAATAATTTCTCCATAATAATATAATTACAAAATTTATTAATAGTTTCTACAATTTAGCCGTACATGCATGCACCAACAATAGTAATAATGAAACCTTAGAATATAAGATTGACAAACTAATTCTAATAACCAACCTAAAATACCTAATAATAACATGAAATCGTAAAATATGAGAAAAAAGACTGATCAAATAATTATTACTAAATATAACTTTTGCATGCAAGAATAAATTGTTCTCCCCTATTGTAAGACCCATTATCATTTGTTCAGAATATGATAATTTGGCTCAAAAAATAACAATAAATTGTTCAGAGGTAATTAACAATAAATAATAAATTAGAATCACCATCATAACTGAAAACTACATTCATAAATATAGTTTACAACTTGTTTAGTAGATTCATAAAATATTATATCTTTAAAACAACTACGGTTAATTGATTACATCATAAAACAAAATATTAAATTCTAATTACACGTGTTTGGAACTGATCTTCTGATGCTAATTTCATGTCTAATGTTTCTCCAGCTGCTAAATAAAAATAATAATAATAATAATAATTGGGGTGAGATAAAATATCTCAGTAAGCTCTAAAAATAAAAGGGAAAAACAATCTTAAGGAATTTCTTTCATAAAAGTGTATAAAACGTGAAAAAAAATAATTATTCATGTCTATATATATGTTGTGAAAAACATATGCATGACCTCAAATCTTTTCCTTTGGAATAAGGAAAAGTCGCCCAATATCTTAATGTGGGTCACTAAGATAATTGAGTCTTGATTGGTAAAGGTGGTCTGGCCAAACCTCGATCAGCGTCCTGATTGTTCTCCTTTACCTGTTATTCCATGCCTGAAATAACCTAAATGTCCCATGTAACACCCTAATTTATTGTTATACCTTAATTTATTATTATTATTATTATTATTATTATTATTATTATTATTATTATTATTATTATTATTATAAATTAGTGATATTTTCTTACACATGCGTTCCTTGTGGTAGAATAATTTTTTTTCGTGATTGTCTTAATATTTGTCTCTATAGTTATTTAAATAAAAATCAGTGATCATTGTTATTAAATCTATTTATTTTATTTAATAATAATAATAATATACACTAGTTTTGAATTGCTATGATCTTAGGCCTCATTTTTTAGTAGTGTTGTTATCTAGATCTTTATTATTCGAATTTATATTTATGAAATATAAATATAAAAATAACTATATTATTTATATAAAAAAATATAATAATGATGATGATGATGTCGTGCCATAAATATCCGTATAATAGCCAATAACATCTATTAATAGCATAAGTTATAAATTGAATTCACTATAAACGAAATTAATGGACTAAATTAATTCTGAATTCATGATATATATATATATAACACCCTAAATATTTAATTAATAGATAATAGTAAATTAATAGTGGTAAGAATTGGAAATGGGCTAAGTTGAATTGCCCATTTTGGAGAAGAATGCCTGGCAACAAAACCTAACATTGCTGAAATATATATATATATATATATATATA
>NC_021165.2:35410108-35414675 GCF_000331145.2 Cicer arietinum
GAGCCCTATTGAGTAATAATAATTAATTAATAAAATGTGAATGGTAATAGTGAGGATTAAAATATAATTTAGTAACCTATAGAATTGCCGTGAATTTATTTATATCAATATTGTATGCCGTCTGATTTTATGAATATTATGTTGATTGTTACTGTGTGAATGATATCTACTGGAGTGTTCTTGCTACTTGAATGAAATTGTGATATCACTTGAATATGCCACCTGTTTGATCTGTTATTTGTGATTGATAAGACTGAATGATGCATTGTGAGTAGTGTAAACCAAATATTGTGATTTTATTGTGATTGACTGATAAAGATATATAATGATGAACATTTTGAAGTCAAATTAAAACTTATTGAGTTGTGATGATCAAGTAAGTCTGAGATATGTGTTGTAGATTTGGAGTTAGGATTGTTTTGTCATCATATAGGGAGGGTCTGACAAACCTAGTGATTCGGGGAAGTACAACTGAATGAGCCTGATCGTGGAGGGCTACAGTCGAATTGTAAGGTAAGACTGATAGACCTTGGGGGTACACCTAGTGGGGAATTCCTAAGTGGATTAGTGGGTTATTCCCTAAGGCCGGGAACTACCGTGCAACACAAGAGTACCCCGACTGTCGCGTATATGTGTCTCGGGTTGAGTTGAGGGGATCTATGAGGACTTGGCCATTCATGAATTGTCCGTCCACTCTTGTAGTGGCATAGTATCAGGCCTCCTAACCAAGTACTTCAGAGTAGAATGGTACCAAATGATGAAGTAGAGTATAGGACATGCATATCATTCCATCATGGTGATTATCTTATTGTGAATGAATTTGATAAATCGTTGATATTATACACTTGACTGTTTTTGATATTGTGATAATTTGATTGTTTGCGTGTTACCGTCGTGTATTTTATGCTGCTACATGATTTCGATACTCACCCCTCGTTGTTTGTGCTTGGCGTTTGCGACGGACGCAGACGAGTTGTAAGTTGCAGGTGATGACTAATACGATCAGGAGAGGCGCAAGCCACCATGCCTTGGAGACCTTCATTATTGTGCATTGTGTTGATGTTATTTTGAGTATTTTATTTTGGGAATTCCCGCTCTGATAGTGACATCGAGTGGGGACTATATTTGCACTGAATTTAAAACATGAGTATGTGTACTTCAAAAAGAATTCTGTTGTTTGATACTATGATTTCTAATCCAGTATGTTTGATGGAAATTTTGGATTTATGTGACATGCTTATGATTATGTGATACTCTTTATCTCGAAAAAAATATATTATTTGGGGTTTAGGGTGTCACATCCCATCGTGAATAAGGCTATGCATGCTCTGATTAATGATATTGTACAAAACTTACATGTTTTGCATGAAATGCACTTATTATGTCATATATAAAATGCATCATTCATCCACAACAATTATCAATAAATTAGGCGATATACTAAACTCATAATAATTTAATCTTAAGTCCTTAATTCAAAACGTAAATTCATAGTCAGAAAATAGAAACAATATTGGAGTCATGAAAATAGTAACAACTTCAAAACAATTAATAACTCAAACATAATAAAAGTTATGTATATATACATATATAAATAATGAAGCCATTCAAACTTCTTAAGAATTTTATTCATTCTTGCAAATCACACAGTAGAATATTTTCAGCATAATGGTCACTAATAATTATTGATGAAGGGTCAAATTACTTTAGACAATTCCAAAAATTTACTTGAAAGCTAACTCAATTAAGAAAATAATGCAATTGATCCCATCTCAAAATTGGAAACCTATAATTTAGGAAAAATCATGCATTAAGACTAATTTACACACGCTGCAGAAAGTCTCCATCACAAAAGTCATTAATAATATTGAAAAATGGTCGAATGACAATAGAAAATTTTGAAACTTTTACTGAAAGTAGATAACTCACCTATAAACACAACATAGTTGGTCTCATCTCAAAATTCGAAATCAATAATTCATGAAAAATATGATTCTAAGACTTGTTTACATAGTTTGTTTTTATTTAGAAAACCAAACTTTAATACAACAATTCTCCTGCAATAGTTCTCGCAGTATTTTCATCAAACACCTCTCATGCAATGAATATTTGGGATAAAAATAGAATTTTCTCTCCACTAGTAAATAAAACCATATATTTTAAATGCATGCACCTAAAATAATCATTCTAACCGAAATTAACCTAACATAACACAATTTCACAAACACATATCAGAGGCAACAACAGCAGTAACGAGCATAAATCATGCTTGACAAGCATAATCACCTTAAATCTAATGATACACATATAATTAAATTTTTCCTAATACATAATTTATTCACAAACATCACAACCATAAACAACCGCCTACGTTCTAACTTATTTTCAACAACTTCAGAAAATGAAATCCCTAATCATAACAAAAACAACAACAACAAAAAAAACCCTTTAATAAAAAGAACTCACCGTTGGTGATAAAGGAGAAGACAATGTTCTTGGTAGCTGAACTCCCCTTTTGCCTGAATTTCCACTTTGACTCTTCTTCGTTTGTTGGTTAGTATCCTCTGCTGCTTTGATTGAAACCGGTTAGTAGTTACAAATTGAGACATGCAAGGTTTAAAAAAGGGTTTAAGGAGCTTTGTCAAGCTTTTGGGTTTGACTGATTTAAAAAATGAAGGAAAATGAGAGGTTGAAGATTGGGAGCATGGGAGGATGGATGCTTAGGTAACGAATAAGAAGGAAGGGGAATGTGGGTTTCTGAAAATGGTAAAGAGATATTGGAGGGATAGTGTGAAACTTACGCCATAGCCCTTCGTTTGTCCAAATATTACAATAATGTTTCTTTTTAACGTATAAACTAGGTATTTTATTTTTAAATTAACAGTTTTAATAATTAACAGGTTGTTACACATATATCTTGAAGAAAAAGTATTCAAATAAGTGGTACTCAGCCATGTGGTCGAAACATTCTTCAGAAGTTGAAAATATGCTTGGTTAATGTACACATTGAAAAGGCACTGCAGATATTGTAACACCCCAATTTCTCATTACCTTATTTTAAATAGTATAATGATAGAATACTATTTTTTTTTTTGAGTGTTAATATGTGTTCTAATTTCTTTAGGTGTGTCTGTGTGTTTGCCTTAGTAATGGATTTAAATCATTAATATTAACTATATTTAACTTACAAAAATAAATAAAATAATATATATATATATATATATATATATATATATATATATATATATAAAATAATACAAGGAGTGAATTGGTATTGTTACACTAGTTGTTACCTTTAGCTCTAATAGAATGGGATAATAATAATAATTATAATAATAATAATAATAATTGTAATTATTATTATAATAGTAATAACCTAGACTGATACTAGGTATATATATATAGAGGAACAGGAGATTAGCACATAGCTTGCCTGAAAGAAAAAAAGAAAAAAGAGGATTAGCGCTCTTGCTGATAGGTGCCTTTTGTACCAATCACAATCAGGTATGTTTCACTAATTCCATCAATTAGCTCTGATAATGATACATATTTTTTTAGTACAATATAATAAGTAATACATATATATAAACGAAAGATAAGAAATTGAAAACCACGAACACAAAATAAATTGTATAGCCATGATTTGAGTCTTTAATTTGGAATTTTAGAAGTTGATAGCATTTCAGCAAGTGTACTGAATCGTGGTACCGAGTGTCGAACTCAAGGATTGCGTTTTACTATTGAATTATATTTGATTACTAGAATTGAACAAAAAGGTTCCCAAGTTGATTGAAATAATGTTTGAAATTAACAACAATAATAAAATTGATCTTTTATAATGAGAAAAATGTCAGGTATGAGTTTCACTTTGAATCCAACCTTGGTGTCTAATTTGATCCTAGTTACTGAATTCCTTTATTGAATTATTACCGAATTCTCTTTATTATTCTTGCCCTAATGTCTTAGTGACAGAACCTTTAATTCCAAAGTAACCCCTAATTCCTTAGTAGATTTAAGATTAGAATTAAGCATTACCGTATAGAAATTCTCTTGTAAATTATTGCTTTGCAACTAATTTAATTGGTCTCATAACCTGCATCTATCCCTAGACTACAAATTCATGAATTTCTCATCTCAAGCATTCGTAAAGTCCACTTCCGTTTCAAAATACAAATCGTAGAACATTTTAATGTTGATCAAGCAATAAAAAGCATTAAGCACAGAGATGAGAAAAACAATTCAATAAACTCATTCATATAACTAGAAATCAAATCAGAAAAATAAGGGTTTCATCTGGTTACACTCATCCCTAACAAATAGGGTTTAGTTACTCATGACAGAGATACAAAAGATAAGGATTAAAGAAGAATTACAAGAATGATTCATGGATGATTCTTGATAAAACTGCTTCAATGGCGTTAGAAACGGCCGTCTTTGAGTTTCTATGCTAGGGCACAAGTCTCCCAACTTCCCAAGAGTCAAAAATATCCTAAAACAGTAAAAATCTGCGTTTTTATGATTCTGGTGCGCGTCGCGCGCCCCAGGCGCGGAAAAACGCGCTCCAGGC
>NC_021165.2:35415376-35416074 GCF_000331145.2 Cicer arietinum
TTGACAAAAGAACCAAGAAGATATTATTTTTTATTTTTTTTTACCAAAGTACACAAATTGAATTTTTTTTTCTCCTTTTTATTTTTTTCTTTTTTTGTGAGAATCACCACCCCAAACTTAAAAAGTTGCTATCTCATGAGCAACCCCAAACTTAGAATTTTATCAAGATAAGAATTTTTTTCTACCTAACTCCAAGTAAGGTGATTTAATTAAAGTCAGGTGTTTTGCTTGTAATGTGACTAGTAACCGAAATAAAAGGGCAAGGCTCAAAGGGGCTAGCAAAGGGTAAAATTTTCATAGGGTAGTTAGAAAGGCTCAAACGACCAATAAAATTGCCTCAATGTATGCATAAATTACATGTGATGCAAGTCAGAATTAGTGCAAGTTCTAGAGGGATAACACATGTCTGGATAATCACACAACAAAGAATTTAAGTGTTTAGGCTCAAAAGCTCACAACTAGGATAATAAGAGAGAGTATGAACAATCAAAATAAAGCCAACATGCTTCTGAAAAGTTAAAATTGTATTTTTGAAAAATTGATGGCATATTAGCCTTCTACAACCATTTAGTAATCAAGAATGCATGCATTAGGAAGGCTTGTCGACTTGAGCAATAACATAATCTAAGAAATGAAATTTAACTTGCAAAATCACAAACAGAAATTTTAAGATCAAGTGCAAGTTATTACAACTGTTT
>NC_021165.2:35416150-35419975 GCF_000331145.2 Cicer arietinum
AAAACAAGAAGACGCAAAAAAAAGAAAATAGACTAGACTAAAACAAAGAAAAACAAGGAAAGAAAAAAAAACGAAAAAAAAATTCAAAACAAAAGAAAGAAAACTTCTCTAGTTTAGCAATTCAAGGATCCTCGTTTAGATCATCTGCTCTTGTTCCACTATGGTCGCCAGTATACTGGTGATGTGCAAATAGATCAATCTCCTGGTGTCTGGAAAAAGTGCTTGAGCCGCGCTTTGGCGCGTGTTCTGTCATTTGGAGCTGTACAATTGCTTCTTAACGCATCTTTTTGATTCCTTGCTCATACCAAACATCAAAACTAAGAGAACTAGAAATTAGAGACTAAAATTGGAACTAAATGGAGTAAAATAAATCTAAAATGCAATAAATAAATACGGTGCAAAGGATATAAAATTGGGTTGCCTCCCAATAAGCGCTCGTTTAGTGTCTTGAGCTTGACGTCTCAACTACTGTCAAGGTGGCATATATGACAGGAAGAACACATCATCCTTCTCACCAAGAGATACATATTTCAAGTGAGGTGGCAAATGCTTGAGTGCAGCCGATGGCGTATCTTTCTTTTTCTCTACATATTCATCTTCATTCATTTTCAACCCCTCCCATGTAGTGGGGAAACGGGGGGAGTAAGATGGTGATGCTTCTAACATGGCTAAAACCTCTTTCACCTTCGGATCTTTACTTTCTTTAACAACATCTTGGGGTAGGCATAACTCTCTTTCTAATGGCATAATATGTCGTTGATGTTCACCTTCTTCATCGACTATCGAATTAAAAATCTCAATTCGGTTGCACCCTTCTCTTTCGTTTGAATGCTCCATGGCTTTTAAAATATTGAATGTGACTGTTTCCTCATTTACCTTAAAGGTTAAGGTGCCATCTGCTACATCAATCATAGCTCGCCCTGTTGCTAAGAACGGTCTCCCCAAAATCAAAGGAATGTCATTGTCTTCCTCCATGTCTAGTACCACGAAATCCACTGGAAAAATGAACTTATCCACTTTAACCAACACATCTTCCACCATCTTTTTAATGTAACGCTCGTCGTTTTCTGTGACTTTCAAAAAAAAATCTTCATATTCTACTAGTTCGGCAAGGTCATCAGCACACTTTCCATTCTTATGTGCTTCTCCGCAAAAGTCACGCCTAAGAGGCTTCATCAGAGGGATTTGAGGGTGATATCTTAAAAATGCATGACTCAAGATTTGTCCCTCAATCATGCGACATATACCAGATATAAGACAAGTATCACACTCTTCATATAATTGTAGTAGAATATCATCATTATAATCTTCCATGCTTTACAGTGAATAATTAACTCAAACAAAGAAGAGACAAACCACTAGACATGACATTAGCAAGTTCAACAAATAAAAAAAAACATAAAATAAAATCAAATCAAAAATTTTATTGCAGAGCAAAAAATTTCAATTAAGTAAATAAATTAAATTCAATAGTGATATGGCAATCCCCGGCAACGGCGCCAAAAACTTGATAGCATTTCAGCAAGTGTACTGAATCGTTGCAAGTAATAATAAAATGGTAGTACCGAGTGTCGAACTCAAGGATTGCGTTTTACTATTGAATTATATTTGATTACTAGAATTGAACAAAAAGGTTCACAAGTTGATTGAAATAATGTTTGAAATTAACAACAATAATAAAATTGATCCTTTATAATGAGAAAAGTGTCAGGGATGATTTTCACTTCGAATCCAACCTTGGTGTCTAATTTGATCCTAGTTACTGAATTCCTTTATTGAATTATTACCGAATTCAGTTTATTATTCTTGCCCTAATGTCTTAGTGACAGAACCTTTAATTCCAAAGTAACCCCTAATCCCTTAGTGGATTTAAGATTAGAATTAAGCATTACCGTATAGAAATTCTCTTGTAAATTATTGCTTTGCAACTAATTTAATTGGTCTCATGACCTGCATCTATCCCTAGACTACAAGTTCATGAATTTCTCATCTCAAGCATTCGTAAAGTCCACTTCCGTTTCAAAATACAAATCGTAGAACATTTTAATGTTGATCAAGCAATAAAAAGCATTAAGCACAGAGATGAGAAAACCAATTCAATGAACTCATTCATATAACTAGAAATCAAATCACAAAAATAAGGGTTTCATCTGGTTACACTCATCCCTAACAAATAGGGTTTAGTTACTTATGACAGAGATACAAAAGATAAGGATTAAAGAAGAATTACAAGAATGATTCATGGATGATTTTTGATAAAACTGCTTCAAGGGCGCGCTCCAGGTGTGCGTTGACAGAACTGAAACACGAGAAATGCGCTCCAGGCGCACAGCATCTGTTGTCTGATGTATTTTGCATTTTTATCATCGTTTGCGTCTGAATTTGGTCCGGGTGTCTTCGCGAAAGTTGTAGATATGGATCGTAGCTTTAATTAGCACTTGGAGTGACACTAATTGGACATCTAGAACTCCAGATATGGCTGAAATACTCCACATATATCATGTTGATTTTTCACAAAAATTCAGCACTGCACTAAAACAAAACGCAATGTAAAATTACGACAAATTCCTACTTAATCAACGAAATAAAAACAAAAAACATTTTATTAACTCAAAGAACAAAAATCAACAAAATGTATCAAATAAATCCTTAATTTAACTGATGATTGAGGATAAATAAGACTAAAACAGTGGGAAAATATGCATATGATGAAGAGTCATCACAACCCCAAACTTAATCTATTGCTTGTCCCCAAGCAACAATTAATTTCATATTTGGTCCTGTTAAATGCACACTTAAATTCAATTTCTCAAATTACATCAAACTCAAATTTCAAAGTTCTTGCTACTGCAAAACATTCATCATGCTCTATGGTTGTTTTCAAAAATACAGACAACAAGATTTGTACACCTTGGCATTCATTCATCAAATTCAACTCTCTCTTCACACAATCTCACCAAAATTTCTCTCAAGTGTTTAGAAAGGTTTATGAATTTATCACTCAAATCCTAGAACATGCATCACGCTACCATAGGCTTGAAAAAATTCTAGTTAGCAATCACAATGCAGTAAACACATACATTTTTGGAGGACTTTCGGGTTGTAATGGGGCTTAGGTAAGGGTAGGACATTTTAGGATAGTAGGCTTTACCACTTGGAGTTAGGCATACATTTCCACCTTATTCTACCATTTTTTTTTCTCCACCTTTTCATTATGGGGATTCTCAAACATTGACAAAAGAACCAAGAAGATATTATTTACCAAAGTACACAAACTTTTTGAATTATATTACAATGTATTAATGTCTTATTAGATAAAGTATCAATGTATTAGTAATAAATAAATTAATTACCTATTGGAGCAAGTAACTAATTTGTAATTGGTTGTTGTGTTGATTTATTCTCGCTCGTGGACTGTGAGAGACGGTGGTTGGCGAAGACGTGACACATTAAATCAGCGGATCAGCTTCGTTGGGAAAAATCTTCAGCCAAGGTAAGGGGTGAGATGAGGTTCGATTTTATGAGTATAAAATAACTTGAGGTGAACGGGAATACTGAAATTCCCAGATGTTCATTCGGGGCTTGCTACGTACGGTTGAGCCCTATTTAGTAATAATAATTAATTAATAAAATGTGAGTGGTAATAATGAGGATTAAAATATTATTTAGCAACCTATATAATTGTCGTGAATTTATTTATATCAAGATTGTATGCCGTCTGAATTTATGAATATTATGTTGGTTGTTACTGTGTGAATGATATGCACTGGAGTATTCTTGCTACTTGAATGAAATTGTGATATTACTTGAATGTGCCACCTGTTT
>NC_021165.2:35420301-35421731 GCF_000331145.2 Cicer arietinum
GAACTGTAAGGTAAGACTGATAGACCTTTGGGGTACCTCTAGTGGGGAATTCCTAAGTGGATTAGTGGGTTATTCCCTAAGACCGGGAGCTACCATGCAACACAAGAGTACCCCGACTGTCGCGTATATGTGTCTCGGGTTGAGTTGAGAGGATCTATGAGGACTTGACCATTCATGAATTGTCCGTCCACTCTTGTAGTGGCATAATATCAGGCCTCCTAACCAAGTACTTCATAGTATAATGGTACCAAATGATGAAGTATAGAGTATAGGACATGCATAACATTTCATCCTTGTCATTATCTTATTGTGAATGAATTTGATAAACCGTTGATATTATACACTTGACTGTTTTTGAGGTGGTGATAATTTGATTGCTTGCGTGTTCTCCTCGTGTATTTTATACTGTTACATAATTTCGATACTCACCCCTCGTTGTTTGTGTTTGGCGTTTGAGATGGACACAGACGAGTTGTAAGTTGCAGGTGATGACTAGTACCATATGAGGGGAGGCGAAAGCCATCATGTCTTGGAGACCCTTCTTATTATGCATTGTTTTGATGTTATTTTGAGTTTTTTTTTTTGGGAATTCCCACTCTGATAGTGACATCGGGTTGAGACTACATTTGCACTTAATTTGACACATAAGTATTTGCACTTCAAAAAAAAAAAAATTTGTTGTCTGACATTGTGATTTCATGTCTTGTTGTCTGACATTTTGATTTCAAGTTCTTAAGTTTGATGGAACCTTTGAATTTATTCAACGTATTCGTGATTATGTGATACTTTTTACCTTATTAAAAAATGTTTGAAAGTTTATATTTATTTATTGTTACGAAATAATTTCATTGTTTAGAAGCTAAGGAAATAAAAATAATTTTTTTGGGGTTTAGGGTGTCACAAATATTGTTTATCGTTGTTTTGGATGATATATTATTCTTATATGGCCATTCATATGGCCAGCACAAGCTTGAGCTTAAGGAAATATTTCACCATATTAATCACATCGTGTAGGTGTTTGGGTGTGAACTTTTTTATGACTACCCAAGGCCAAAGCACTTGAGAACGATCTGCCGCATTCTAGACAAACACGTAGTTGATTCAATTTCAATAATTATTCTTATGCAAGAAATACTGAAAATAAAATAATACAAGTTTTGTTGTCAACGAAAGGGATATATATACATGTGTGTGTATATTATTGAATCAAAAATTTAATTATAATTACGAATATTATATTCATGTGTAAAACTAGCCCTAATAATATTTTCGATTTTTTTTGTTGAAGACATTAAAGTTTCACATTTAGAATAACTTAAATAAAAAATTATTTAAATTATTAAAAATTGAATCCTAAATTATACTATATTTCAATGTTTGTAGTAAAACTACAATAGTTATATTTTTCAAAATACATATTATCTATTTCT
>NC_021165.2:35422292-35425547 GCF_000331145.2 Cicer arietinum
CTTAATTAGTGACTGATTTAGCAACCACTTTGAATTAATTTACTATGTCATTCGTGACTGATTTAGAGACGAAATTTGTGACATAAATTGTTATTTTTATTAAATATTTGGTCACGAATTATGTCTCAAAATGTTACTATTTTTTTTTCTTTTATATTCATTACTTTATTGTCCAAAAGAACAATAAAAATAATTTTTTAATTTGATTTCACTATCTAAAAAGTTCATACACCAAAATAATTTAAAAGCATTAATCATATCACCGCATATAAGTAAAGAATATAATATATTTAAATAATATTAGTAAGTATTCAAAATAATACACTGTCCATCTTCGGATTAACTTATCACTGTCCATCTAACTCTTCATCATTATGATCACGACCATCATTATCACCAATCTCATCATCAAAATCACCAACATCATGATCACCAATCTCATCTTCAAAATTGTATCTGCAACATATTAAATAGGTTATTGAGTGAAGAGATAAATAACATGACATCAACAAAATAGAAGGCAATGCAATGGGAAAAAATAAAAATGTAAGTCTGAATTATTGACCTGCATATTTGAAGAAGAAAGAAGATAATATCCTTTAGGCAGCATTGTTCGCAATCAATAACATAGTGGCTTCTCAATGGCCTTCTAGGATATCAAAGCTGCTAGGACTTGGAACATTTCAAATAGCATTATTACATATAAGCATCAGAAAATGGAAATGGAAATGTATATGCCATGGGTGAAAATTGAAAAGCCTGACATAATCAACAAACTAAATAAACCATCAACAATTAAACTATCTACTAAAGGAGTTTATTTATATGAATCCTTGGAAGTTGTGTGTATAGAAAAGATTTGTTGTTGCCTTCCTATGAAGACACAATGATTTATGACAAAAACACTTGAATACAATGCAATGTCTCAAGAGCACAAAATCCACTCATATGCCAACTCCATCACATTTTCATTTACGTAGATCTATTTCGAACTAGAAATCAATTAGGTCGGTTAAACCCAATAGTTATATGTGTGTATCAAGATCTGAGTTAGTTTATATCAGCTGATATCAAATTCCTGATTTTATTTTCTCTTGTCGTATTCTAAAACACAGAGGGTGAGTCCTTGTGTAATGATAAGATTTCTATCGTACAACCCTCAGAGAATGGGGTAAATTTGCATATGTCTAACCCTCAGACGAGCACATGATGGAACTTCATCATGTGGGTCATTCTGTATTTTTAGTCTGTGACACAAATCCTAAGCGCCATCTGAATTTATGTTTGCTCACTAGAATTTTTATTTGGCTCAATTTCAAATGGACTAAAAGTGAATATGGACAGTAATAAAGTGTTGACCAAAATACATGAAAAGGCCTAACTAGAACAAATTAACATAGTAGACTGTCCAACGTTAGAAGGAGATGATAATTCAAATTCCTTACAGAAACACAATTTTGAACTCATTAAAGCATTTTTAGGTCTTTATAAAAATGTGGTCAATTTATGATTCTTTTTCCAATTCGGCATACTTCACCTGCAGATATAAACTTGTATCATATTGGCTCTTCAAAGCATACTCATTATAATTTCCCTTGGGTGTCGATCGTAATTGACTAACAATAATACCAATGAGCAAGATAGCAAGGGCTTCCCACTGTAGAAAAACAATAAATCAATTTCCATCTCGATAAAAGAAACAAAAGCAAATGAGATTTATGTGAGGATTTTAACTTGTTAAATTCAATAGTATAGAGCCAAACAACGGCCACATAGTACCTCCTACAGAATACAAACGACTTACCCACAGGATATGAGGAATCAACAATTACAACATCATACTTCCCCTAGAGAATTGGTGGTG
Source organism: Cicer arietinum (assembly GCF_000331145.2). Lineage (NCBI taxonomy): Eukaryota > Viridiplantae > Streptophyta > Magnoliopsida > Fabales > Fabaceae > Cicer > Cicer arietinum. Next base: position 35,424,157 of record NC_021165.2, read on the forward strand.
GAACGGTGACGAAACAGAGAAGCAGTGGTGAAACAGTGAAGTAGGAATAGGAGAAAAACAAGTTCCAGCACAAAGCTTTCCGACCATTTTGTAGCGCTCCTTTCTAGGCTACGTTCGACTCGTAGAAAAAAGATTCTGAGTTGAAATCGCATGGCCGATGACACATCAAAATGATTAAGACGATTCTTTCTCCCTTCGATCATTATCCACTTCAACTAGAACTAGGAGAGGACTTCCTCCCCAGCCTGAATCCGAATCTTAAGCTTAAACAAAATAATGCATGTCCTCAGCACCTGAATCATTCCTATCTAAATCTCCATCCGCCGCATTTGAATCAGAGTACGGAGGTGCGACAACAGATGAAATGAGTTTTTGAGAGTTTAGGTTTGTATTACGAGTTTAGATAGTGAATAGAGTTTCAGAGAGGGAACTTTATTTTAGTAAAAGAGAAGGAATGTTATTTTGATTGAAATAATTTTTGTTTGTTTTTTAATTAGAGAGGGAATTTTATTTTAATGAAAATTGGAGAAGGAACTATAAATTTTTAGAATGAATTTTATTTTAATAACTTTATTTTAATAATAATTTAAGTCAAGAAATCAATTTTTAGAATGATGTGTAATCTTTAAAGTGGTTTTGGCACTACCTAATTCAATTTGGTTTGGTAATGTGTTATATCATCTAGTAAATAATTATTTATCTTATCTTCTACTTGGAAAATCTATATGTGCTTCCATTTGTTGTAACTTTTAAGTGATGGTTAATGTAAAAGAAAATTGAATCGTGATCAATTTGGAGTAGACCTCTATGAGAATATGTTTCATTTTTAGAATCATCGTTTGAGTTATGAGATGAACGTAAAACCTTGGTGCTAATTTTTGGATTAATCATTTGAATGTGTATATGATTATGTAAATATTAAATTGTTCGTGTTTCAAGTGTTCTAATTGTTGGGAATTGGTGTGTAGAGTTAGAGTAGTTGAGAGCATCTAAATGTGAAATAGTTTTATATATTGATGTTAGTTGCATTTCTTTTGTTGGTGTAACTAGTAGTAAATTACAAATAAATTATTGTGAAGGTGTAATTAATTGAATTTTTAACTTGAAGTAAGGAGTAGGAGTTGTGGCGCCGCCTTCGCACTCCTGAACCACGTTAAAGATACTTTTAATTATCTATATTAAAAATTGGATGACTGCAGTTATAGTTCCTTAAGTAGTTGATTACATGAGTAAGATGGACTAGCTACCCCGATGACTCATCGTCAATAAAAGAGAAAACGATAACTCATTATTTTGTTAGAAGTAGCTTTTAATTTTATTTTTAAATAGTTAAAAAACATGTTCATCGCGTATATCAATTGAATGAATTTAATTATTAAATATATGTTATT
>NC_021165.2:35426678-35486065 GCF_000331145.2 Cicer arietinum
GCAAATTTCGAGGACGAAATTCTTTAACAAGGGGATATTTATAACACTAAATTTTATAAAATATATGTTAATAAAATTTGTGATTAATTTCCGTTATATAGGTGATTTTTATGAAGTGCTAGTTTATATATACTAGATTACATGAGCGATATAAATAATAAATATTATATTTTATTATTTGAAATATTTTTTAAAAAATAATAGTATTTAGAGTAATATATATTTTAAAGAAAAAGATTTTATACGATTTTACGTGTATATACGCACACTCAATTAATATATCATTCTTTTATGCGTTTGACTATTATTAAATGTGTACTTAATTATATTTATTTAATTCTAAATATATTTTATTTTAATTATTTACTTTTAAATAATTATCTTGAGATAGTAGTGATATTGTGTTTGATTTACATTATTTTTATATATTTGTTATGACATTGTGATTTTATATATATTTATTAAGGTTTAGTAATTAATATAAAGTGTTGATGTTTAATTTACTTATTTTATAATTTCGACTATTCTCTAATGATGGTAATATTTTAATTTGAGTATTTGAAAAAAATAAATATTATTATTGGGATTATTTTAAATATGAGATTTTTGGTTATTAATGTACTTTAAAAGATTAATTATTTTTATTTATAAATTATTAGTTTTGAAATAGTAATAATGCTTTATTAATGAAATTGTGTTTTAAAATAAATAAATAAATAAATAAAACTAGTAAAACCTAAAAGGAGACCAATGGGTTTGATAACCCTAATTGTTAATAAAATAAAACAAACAAAAGAGAAGGAAGTTGGAAGGGCAGCCGTAAAACCAAAGAGGAAACACAACAATAACCCTATCATTTGACACCGGTGATCGATAACTGTTACAGAAAGCTTTCTCCATTTTCGCCCAAATTAGAAATTCGTTATTTTGCACCGTTCTCCTTCACCGTAAGTCCGATTTGAGAGAAACCAACGCCAAAACGACCGTGTGAAAAGTGACTATATTATCCACTAACTTGTTTTCTGATTTATGATCGATTGATGGACAAAGAGTCAATGAACAAAGGCTGTTTGCTCGTAGAATCCTATTCATGTGTGAAAGCGTCGAAATAAGGTAAAGGGTGAGAGAGCGTCTGAAATCATGAGTATAATATATTGTGAGATGAACGGGAAAACCGTATTTCCCAATGATTCATCAGGGGCTCGCTACGTACGACAATAGCCCTTTGAGTGATAAATTAATTAATGTGCAAATATGAAAATTGTGAGATTAAAATGTGGAATATAAATATTTATAGGGTGTTGATTGATTTAATTTCGTTAAATGTGTGATATTTGATATTATTGTGATATTTAATATTATTGTGATATTTGATATTGTTGTGATATTTGATATCATTGTGATATTTGATTTTAAATGAATTTGGTGCATATGTTTGATTAAATGAGTTTATTTGATGATGATGTGTGATTTATGATATAAATTTGTGATAAGTTTATGTGATGATGTTTGATTGGTGATAGTGATTCTATAAAATTGTGATGAGTTTATGTGATGAGATATAATTAATGATAGTGATATTGTGAATTTGTGATGAGAATATTGAAGTAACCCCATAATTGGTGAAATAATTGTGATTCCAATTTATGTTTGAGATGACGGTTTTAATGGAGTATCATATACCAACGAGGGGAGAAAATAAATATTGTGAATTTGTGAAGTGGAGATTATTTTGTCATCGTATAGGTAGAGCCTGACAAGCCTAGTGATTCCGGGGAAGTACAACTGAATGAGCCAGATCGTGGCGGTCTGCTGTCGAGCCTTAAGGCAAGATTGTTAGACCTCAGAGGTATTCGGGTGGGGAATTCCTAGGTGACTTGGAGGTAGCACTCCAAATGTCGGGAGCTACCATGCAACACAGGTTTACTTCGACTGTCACGTATATGTGTCTCGGGTTGAGTTGAGGGGATCTATGAGGACATGGCCAAATTGAATTGTCCGTCCACTGGGATGGTGGCATAGTATCAAGCCTCCTAACCAAGTACTTCAGAGTTAGAACGGTACCACATTGTGAAGTAGAGTCTAAGCTCATGCATAGCATTGCATTTTCTTGTGATTGTTTTGTTGTGATTAATATGTATTATGCGTGATAATAATTTATGCGATGATTTGATGTTACAGTGAAGTGTATTGATTTTCTTTGATTTTGAATATATAATGTGATGTTTTTCCTTGAAGAATGTTTGTGTAATGATACGGTTTATTGATGATTAATTGTGTGTGCATCTTATTTATATTATACTATCAACATGATTTCAAAACTCACCTCCTTTGTTGTTTGTATTTGACTGGCTTGGCCATGCGTTTGCAAAATCGCAGTTATTATAAGTTAATAATTCTCGAAGTTCAAGTTTGGGAGAAGCTCCGCTCTGATAGGTGACACCGGGAATTAAGAGTTGTAATGTCTATTTTACTTATGTTATTATAAATGACTTTTTATATAAAAACTTAGTACGAGTTAGTCTTGGGAATTAAATCAAGAAATTCTAGTTAAATTAAGTTCATTGATATTGTACTATTTTAATTGAGGAACAAAGTTGAATTGTTACATGTGTATTTAGAGAAACGGGATATCCTAAATTAGATATTAAAGTTTTTATTCTCTCTAAAACATATTTTCTTTATCCGCTGCAAGTTTTCTTCAAATAATTTAGTATATATTATTATAAATGTTATTTTGGGGTTTAGGGTGTCACAATCACAACTTGAATAAGGTCTTCATACAAATTATCTTTGCTATATTTGTGATTTTACCACATACAAATAAACTGTATGAAGAGCTTAAACGTTCAATACAAAACTAAGGAATAAAGTGTATGAAAAACATATGCATGACCTCAAATTTTTTCCTTTGAAATAAGGAAAAGTCGCCCAATATCTTAATGTGGGTCACTAAGATAATTGGGTCCTGATTGGTAAAGGTGGTCTGGCCAAACCCCAATCAGCGTCCTAATTGTTCTCCTTTACCAGTTATTCCATGCTTGAAATAACCTAAATGTCCCACCATGAATAAGGCCATGAATGCTCTAATTAATGATATTGTACAAAACTTACATGTTTTGTATGAAATGAACTTATTATGTCATATATAAAATGCATCATTCATCCACAACAATTATCAATATATTAGGCGATATACTAAACTCAAAATAATTTAATCTTAAGTCCTTAATTCAAAACGTAAATTCATAGTCATAAAATAGAAACAATATTGGAGTCATGAAAATAGTAACAACTTCATAACAATTAATAACTCAAACATAATAAAAGTTATATATATATACATATATAAATAATGAAGCCATTCAAATTTCTTAAGAATTTTATTCAATCTTGCAAATCACACAGTAGAATATTTTCAGCACAATGGTCACTAATAATTATTGATGAAGGGTCAAATTACTTTAGAAAATTCCACCTAATAACTCACCTATAAACACAACATAGTTGGTCTCATCTCAAAATTCGAAATCAATAATTCATGAAAAATCTGATTCTAAGACTTGTTTACATAGTTTTGTTTTTATTTAGAAAACCAAACTTAAATACAACAATTCTTCTGCAATAGTTCTCGCAGTATTTTCATCAAACACCTCTCATGCATTGAATATTTGGTATAAGAATAGAATTTTCTCTCAACTAGTAAAAAAAACCATATATTTTAAATGCATATACCTAAAATAATCATTCTAACCGAAATTAACCTAACATAACACAATTTCACAAATACATATCAGAGGCAACAACAGCAGTAACGAGCATAAATCGTGCTAGACAAGCATAATCACCTTAAATCTAGTGATACACATATAATTAAATTTTTCCTAATACATAATACATTCACAAACATCACAACCATAAACAACAGCCTACGTTCTAACTTATTTTCAACAACATCAGAAAATGAAATCCCTAATCATAACAACAACAACAACAAAAAAACCCTTTAATAAAAAGAACTCACCGTTGGTGATAAAGGAGAAGACAATGTTATTGGTAGCTGAACTCCCCTTTTGCTTGAATTGCCACTTTGACTCTTCTTCGTTGGTTAGTATCCTCTACTGCTTTGATTGAAACCGGTTAGTAGTTACAAATTGAGACATGCAAGGTTTAAAAAAGGGTTCAAGGAGCTTTGTCAAGCTTTTGGGTATGGAAAATGAGAGGTTGAAGATTGGGAGCATGGGAGGATGCATGCTTAGGTAACGAAGAAGAAGAAGGAACGGGAATGTGGGTTTCTGAAAATGGTAAAGAGATATTGGAGGGATAGTGTGAAAATTACGCCATAGCCCTTCGTTTGTCCAAATATTACAATAATGTTTTTTTTTAACTTATAAACTAGGTATTTTATTTTTAAATTAACAATTTTAATAATTAACAGGTTGTTACACCTATATCTTGAAGAAAAAGTATTCAAATCAGTGGTACTCAGCCATGTGGTCGAAACATTCTTCAGAAGTTGAAAATATGCTTGGATAATATACATATTTAAAAGGCACTGCAGATATTGTAACACCCCAATTTCTCATTACCTTATTTTAAAATAGTATAATGATACAATACTATTTTTTTTTAGTGTTAATATGTGTTCTAATTTCTTTAGGTTTGTCTGTGTGTTTGCCTTAGTAATGAATTTAAATCATTAATATTAACTATATTTAACTTACAAAAATAACTAAAATAATAGTAGATAGTACTTTGGCCTGTGATAGGCGGTACATTTACAATTTACGTTATTTTAGTAAGCCGTGCAGACCCGTGATAGGTGGCACCTCGGTAAACGATACGGGCCCGTGATAGGCAGTACGTTTATGGTTTTCGCTTTTTGTAAATCGTGCAGACCCGTGATAGGTGGCACCTCGATAAACGGTACGGGCCCGTGATAGGCAGTACGTTTATGGTTTACGCTTTTTAGTAAATCGTGCAGACCCGTGATAGGTGGCACCTCGGTAAACGATACGGGCCCGTGATATGCAGTACGTTTATGGTTTACGCTTTTTAGTAAATCGTGCAGACCCGTGATAGGTGGCACCTCGATAAACGGTACGGGCCCGTGATAGGCAGTACGTTTATGGTTTACGCTTTTTAGTAAATCGTGCAGACCCGTGATAGGTGGCACCTCGATAAACGGTACGGGCCCGTGATAGGCAGTACGTTTATGGTTTACGCTTTTTAGTAAATCGTGCAGACCCGTGATAGGTGGCACCTCGATAAACGGTACGGGCCCGTGATAGGCAGTACGTTTATGGTTTACGCTTTTTAGTAAATCGTGCAGACCCGTGATAGGTGGCACCTCGGTAAACGATACGGGCCCGTGATATGCAGTACGTTTATGGTTTACGCTTTTTAGTAAATCGTGCAGACCCGTGATAGGTGGCACCTTGGTAAACGATACGGGCCCGTGATAGGCAGTACGTTTATGGTTTACGCTTTTTAGTAAATCGTGCAGACCCGTGATAGGTGGCACCTCGATAAACGGTACGGGCCCGTGATAGGCAGTACGTTTATGGTTTACGCTTTTTAGTAAATCGTGCAGACCCGTGATAGGTGGCACCTTGGTAAACGATACGGGCCCGTGATAGGCAGTACGTTTATGGTTTACGCTTTTTAGTAAATCGTGCAGACCCGTGATAGGTGGCACCTTGGTAAACGATACGGGCCCGTGATAGGCAGTACGTTTATGGTTTACGCTTTTTAGTAAATCGTGCAGACCCGTGATAGGTGGCACCTTGGTAAACGATACGGGCCCGTGATAGGCAGTACGTTTATGGTTTACGCTTTTTAGTAAATCGTGCAGACCCGTGATAGGTGGCACCTTGGTAATTGGTACTTTGGCCTGCGATAGGCGGTACAATTATGATTTACGGCCCTTCGAGGAGGGTTTTGGTTTGGAATTCCGAGTCCATGCATTTTGGCATATACGCATTGCATTAGGGTGCTTGGCACACGAGTCGTGTTTGAATCAAGTTATGATTAAGTGTTATGCATTGATTTTGTGTGTAAGTGTGACTGATTGTAAACTATTTCCAAACTCAAGTTGTTGTGATAATTGTGTTGGAATTGCTAAGTGTTAAGATGTGGAATTGTGTATGAATGTGATTGAGTTAGTTTATGTATTTTTGGAAGAATATGCAGGGAAATCGATTTCCCAATCGATTGGATGAGTTACAGGGACTTCCCTAATTTGACATAATCGATTTGCCAATCGATTTTATAATATGTTTTTCAAAACCATTTAAGAAATCGATTTGGAAATCGGTTTGGCCATGCAGGAATTCAGCAAAACTGACGAAAATCGAGCCTAATATTTTTATTAATTATATAATGCTGATTTTTATGCCTCGGGAAAATTATCAGCCACGTTTCATTGACTCTGAAATTCGTCGATGCTTTTGGACTCGTTTGGACGTGTTGTCGACATCTCATGGTTGCTGAAAATCATTATGGTCCTTCTATCTTATGAAAGCGTCAAATTGAGGTATGGGGTGAGAATGAGTTCGAATGCATGAGTATAAATTAAGTGAGATGAACGGGAATACCGTATTTCCCACAATTCATTCGGGGCTCGCTACGTATGGCAGAAGGCCTTTGAGTAATAATTGACTAATGAGCAAACTTGAATTTTGTGAGGTTAAAATATGAATTAGAAACTTTTATAGGATGTTGTTTGATTTGATTTTTGAAGATCGTGTGATAGTTGAATTATTGTAGAATTGTGTATTTGATTCATTCTGTGTTTTGTTTATATCTATCCTTGATACTGATATATGATATAAAATGTGATGAATTGTAATTATTTGCCTTGCAATTGATGTGGTGTGTGTGAATGGTCTAGTATTATTATTATTATTATATGTGAGTGTAGACCCTTTATTGTTAGAGATGACGTATCATGATGATAAATTCTGAATGTAATGTATGACTATGGAAATCTGCAATGACGATGTGTGCTCCCTGACTTGTGATATTACCACCCTGATGAATATCATGAAATGCGTATTGTGTTTAATTGAATAGTGACGAATTCGACCCGTGCCAATGATGGTTCTCTTAATGGAGTAAGTAACCTAGGACAACGAGGGGAGAAAGTAGTTGTTGATAATTTTTGAAGTGGAGATTATTTGGTCATCATATAGGTAGGGCCTGACAAGCCTAGTGATTATGGGGAAGTACAACTGAATGAGCCTGATCGTGGCGGTCTACTGTTGAGCCTTAAGGCAAGATTGTTAGACCTTGGAGGTATCCGGGTGGGGAATTCCTAGGTGACTTGGAGGTAGCACTCCAAATGTCGGGAGCTACCACGCAACACACGTTTACCTCGACTGTCACGTATATGTGTCTCGGGTTGAGTTGAGGGATCTATGAGGACAGGGCCAATTTGAATTGTCCGTCCACTTGCGTGGTGGCATAGTATCGAGCCTCCTAACCAAGTACTTCAAAGTTAGAATGGTACCAAAGAAAGAGGAGGAGTCTAGAGTATAAGAGCATGCATAACATTACTTGATTTGTGTATTTACTTGATGTTGTGGATTGTATCAATGTTTTACCTTGATTATTCTTGTTGGTTGTGATTTGATATGATACGGTGTTTAATATTTTTTTTACGTGTTCTTCTTAGTTATTTTGTACTATTACATGTTTTCGAAGCTCACCCCTCGTTGCTTGTGTTTGACGCTTGCGAGAGCGCAGTTATTTCAGGTTATCGATTGGGGATCCACGCTCTGAATAGGTGATATTGGGTGGGAGTAATTTTTCGTATTTTGTTGAGTTATGAACAATTTAGATTTTTGTAAATTTGATTGATCAATTGTGTTATTTTATCGGTTATTCAGAGGTAGAAATTAATTGTCTCTAAGTTTAGAACTTGCTTTTATATCAAAAGTATTTATTTAATGAACATCAACTATATTCGATATTAAGAATTTTTTTTATTGAAAATTTTTATGCAAGCATTTTGTGTAAGTTTGAATGTGACGTCTTGAACCTTAAAGTATTTTAAAAGAAAAATATATATATATACTCTATTTTGGAACCGCTGCGAATCTCTTTAAAACTAGTGCATTTTACCTTTTTATTTCAATTTGGGTTCAGGGTGTTACAGCTCCTGCTGATAGCCGCCTTTTGTACCAATCACAATCAGGTATGTTTCACTCATTCCATCAATTAGCTTTGATAATGATACAAATTTTGTTACTACAATATAATAAGTAATACATATATATAAACGAAAGATAAGAAATTGAAAACCACGAACCCAAAATAAATTGTATAGCCATGATTTGAGTCTTTAATTTGGAATTTTAGAAGCCTTGCCTTTGTTTCTGTCAACTAACATACTATGCTATATAAGAATTTTTGTTATACAAACTTCCAGAAAATAAGTTAGCAGCTAAGCCATTAGGTGCATTTGATTTCTAAAGGGAATTGTTGGAGGATAACTCACTGAAGTAAGTAATCAGTTCTGATAAGGAAGCATACAATTCATACAAATTGCTGTGAAATCAAAATAAGGCAGAGAGGCAAATTGATTCTTTCACCTAAAAGGTTTAATCTATTTTGATTATGTTATAAAATTAAGTATTGTCAATAATAAGTAATAATTAATTATTATTATTATTTGCGTCCATGTGATATATATATATATATATATATATATAAAATTCTATTTATAAATCATAACTATATATATTATATAGACATAATATTACGTTCTTTCTATCATACGTTAAATAAAATTTGATTATAGTAATATGTGTGTTTAACAGTATTAAATATATTTTTGAATTATATTACAATGTATTAATGTATTATTAGATAAAGTATCAATGTATTATTAATAAATTAATTAATTACCTATTGGAGCAAGTAACTAATTTGTAATTGATTGTTGCGTTGATTTATTCTCACTCGTGGATTGTTAGAGACGGTGGTTGGCGAAGACGTGACACATTAAATAAGCAGATCAGCTTCGTTGGGAAAAATCTTCAGCCAAGGTAAGGGGTGAGATGAGGTTCGATTTTATGAGTATAAAATAACGTGAGGTGAACGGGAATACTGAAATTCCCAGATGTTCATTCGGGGCTTGCTAAGTACGATTGAGCCCTATTGAGTAATAATAATTAATTAATAAAATGTGAATGGTAATAGTGAGGATTAAAATATAATTTAGCAATCTATAGAATTGTCGTGAATTTATTTATATCAAGATTGTATGCCGTCTGAATTTATGAATATTATGTTGATTGTTACTGTGTGAATGATATGCACTGGAGTATTCTTGCTACTTGAATGAAATGGTGATATTACTTGAATGTGCCACCGTTTGATCTTTTATTTTGTGATTGATAAGACTGGATGATGCATTGTGAGTAGTGCAAACCAAAATATTGGATTTTATTGTGATTGATGAATATACATATATAATGATGAATGTTGTAAAGTTAAACTGAAACTTATTGAGTTGTGATTTTCGAGTTAGAACTATTTTGTCATCATATAGGGAGGGTTTGACAAACCTAGTGTTTTAGGGAAGTACAACTGAATGAGCCTGGTCGTGGAGGGCTACAGTCGAACTGTAAGGTAAGTCTGATAGACCTTGCGGGTACCTCTAGTGGGGAATTCCTAAGTGGAATAGTGGGTTATTCCCTAAGGCCAGGAGCTACCGTGCAACACAAGAGTACCCCGACTGTCGCGCATATGTGTCTCGGGTTGAGTTGAGGGGATCTATGAGGACTTGACCATTCATGAATTGGTCGTCCACTCTTGTAGTGGCATAGTATCAGGCCTCCTAACCCAGTACTTCAGAGTAGAATGGTACCAAATGATGAAGTATAGAGTATAGGACATGCATAACATTTCATCCTTGTCATTATCTGATTGTGAATGAATTTGATAAACCGTTGATATTATACACTTGACTGTTATTAAGGTGGTGATAATTTGATTGCTTGCGTGTTCTCCTCGTGTATTTTATACTGTTACATAATTTCGATACTCACCCCTCGTTGTTTGTGTTTGGCGTTTGCGATGGACGCAGACGAGTTGTAAGTTGCAGGTGATGACTAGTACCATAAGGAGAGGCGGAAGCCATCATGTCTTGGAGACCCTTCTTATTATGCATTGTTTTGATGTTATTTTTGAGTATTTTTATTTTGGGAATTCCCTCTCTGATAGTGACATCGGGTTGAGACTACATTTGCACTTAATTTGCCACATAAGTATGTGCACTTCAAAAAAAAAAATTGTTGTCTGACATTGTGATTTCAAGTTGTTAAGTTTGATGGAACCTTTGAATTTATTCGACGTATTTGTGATTATGTGATACTTTTTACCTTAAAAAAATGTTTCTAATTCTAATAACTAACCTAAAATACCTAATAATAACATGAAATCGTAAAATATGAGAAAAAAGACTGATCAAATAATTATTACTAAATATAACTTTTGCATGCAATAATAAATTGTTCTCCCCTATATCTTGAAGAAAAAGTATTCAAATCAGTGGTACTCAGCCATGTGATCGAAACGTTCTTCAGAAGTTGAAAATATGCTTGGATAATATACACATTTAAAAGGCACTGCAGATATTGTTTATCGTTGTTTTGGATGATATATTATTCTCATATGGCCATTCATATGGCCAGCACAAGCTTGAGCTTAAGGAAATATTTCATCACATTAATCACATCGTGTAGGTGTTTGGGTGTGAACTTTTTTACGACTACCCAACGCCAAGGCACTTGAGAACGATCTGCCGCATTCTAGACAAACATGTAGTTGATTCATTTTCAATGATTATTCTTATGCAAGAAATACTAAAAAACAAATAATACAAGTTTTGTATTCAACCAAAGGGATATATATATATATATATATACATACATGTGTGTCTATATTATTGAATCAAATATTTAATTATAATTACAAATATTATATTCACGTGTACAACTAGCCCAAATAATGTTTTCGATTTTTTTTGTTCAAGACATTAAAGTTTCACATTTAAAATAAATTAAGTAAACAATTATTTAAATAATTTAAAATTGAATCCTAAATTATACTATTTTTCAATGTTTGTAGTAAAACTATAATAGTTATATTTTTCAAAATACATATTATCTATTTCTTAATTACATAACTTCAAATATTTAAAAAGATACTTAACTCTCCAAAAATAAATGAATTTTATTTATTTTTAATTTATTTAAGTAACACTTTTTTAAAATCTAAACAAATTTAAATAACAAACTAACTTTTTAATTTTTTTAAAAAATTGTGCCAAAGTTATGTGATTTTTAAATAATTTGATATCGGCTAAAAAAAGATATTCTCAAGTTATATAAGATCTTACTCTTAATTATGTAATTTTTGAAATAAATTAATAAAAGATATTTTTCAGTTTTTTGAAATAGGTTGTTTAATGTATTTTGAAGTTATATAATATGTCAATCTTAATTATATAAATTTATATTAGATAATTTTTAAAAGATATTATACCTTCCAAAAAACAATATTTCAATTTTTTTTAAATGATACAATATAAATTATGTATCTTGATAATTTGTTCAAATAGAATATAAATTTTTGATTTTCGATTAAAGTAAATAACTACTTAAAAACCTTAAACATTCGTTCCAAAACTGTATACATCGTATGTTATAATAAGATGAAATATATATATCAAGATACATAAATATTCTCATCACAAATTTATACAAAACTATACACATTTTTGGAAGTTAATTTTCTCATCACAACTTGAATAAGGTCTTCATACAAATTATCTTTGCTATATTTGTGATTTTACCGCATACAAATAAACTGTATGAAGAGCTTAAACGTTCAATCCAAAACTATATACATATTTTTTAAATGATACAGTATAAATTCTGTATTTTGATATTTTTTTCAACTAGAATATAAAACTTTGATTTTCGATTAAAGTAAATAACTACTTAAAAACCTTAAACATTCATTCCAAAACTATATACATCGTTTATTATAATATATTTTTTAAATAAACTACAAAATATGTAATGAATTAAAATAATTTATAATATATATTGGAGGTTTACAAACTTCATTGGTTTTATACTAACTAATTAGGAATGATTTTGAAGTAACATGATCTATTTAAAAAAATAAAGTTGGGTTAATTTGAATATTAATATGGAATAGCATATACTTAAATGTATGACGTTTATTTTCAAAAACATCATAATAGGAAATTTTGTGTAGCAGATTCGAACAAACACGAGAGTAACGCACAAAAAGAAAGATAACAAAATAATTTCTCCATAATAATATAATAACAAAATTTATTAATAGCTTCTACAATTTAGCCGTACATGCATGCACCAACAATAGTAATAATGAAACCTTAGAATATAAAATTGACAAACTAATTCTAATAACTAACCTAAAATACCTAATAATAACATGAAATCGTAAAATATGAGAAAAAAGACTGATCAAATAATTATTACTAAATATAACTTTTGCATGCAATAATAAATTGTTCTCCCCTATATCTTGAAGAAAAAGTATTCAAATCAGTGGTACTCAGCCATGTGATCGAAACGTTCTTCAGAAGTTGAAAATATGCTTGGATAATATACACATTTAAAAGGCACTGCAGATATTGTTTATCGTTGTTTTGGATGATATATTATTCTCATATGGCCATTCATATGGCCAGCACAAGCTTGAGCTGATGGAAATATTTGACCACATTGATCACATCGTGTAGGTGTTTGAGTGTGAACTTTTTTATGGCTACCCAATGCCAAGGCACTTGAGAACGATCTGCCGCATTCTAGACAAACATGTAGTTGATTCATTTTCAATGATAATTCTTATGCAAGAAATACAAAAAAAAACAAATAATACAAGTTTTGTATTCAACGAAAGGCATATATATATATATACATACATGTGTGTGTATATTATTGAATCTAATATTTAATTATAATTACAAATATTATATTCACGTGTACAACTAGCCCTAATAATGTTTTCGATTTTTTTTGTTCAAATTAAAGTTTGTTTCACATTTAAAATAACTTAAATAAAAAATTATTTAAATAATTAAAAATTGAATCCTAAATTATACTATTTTTCAATGTCTGTAGTAAAACTATAATAGTTATATTTTTCAAAATACATATTATCTATTTCTTAATTACATAACTTCAAATATTTAAAAAGATACTTAACTCTCCACAAATATATAATTTTTATTTTTGTTTAATTAATTTAAGTAACACTTTTTTAAAATCTAAACAAATTTAAATAACAAACTAACTTTTTAATTTTTTTAAAAAATTGTGCCAAAGTTATGTGATTTTTAAATAATTTGATATCGGCTAAAAAAAGATATTCTCAAGTTATATAAGATCTTACTCTTAATTATGTAATTTTTGAAATAAATTAATAAAAGAATTTTTTTCAGTTTTTTGAAATAGGTTGTTTAATGTATTTTGAAGTTATATAATATGTCAATCTTAATTATATAAATTTATATTAGATAATTTTTAAAAGATATTATACCTTCCAAAAAACAATATTTCAATTTTTTTTAAATGATACAATATAAATTATGTATCTTGATAATTTGTTCAAATAGAATATAAATTTTTGATTTTCGATTAAAGTAAATAACTACTTAAAAACCTTAAACATTCGTTCCAAAACTGTATACATCGTATGTTATAATAAGATGAAATATATATATCAAGATACATAAATATTCTCATCACAAATTTATACAAAACTATACACATTTTTGGAAGTTAATTTTCTCATCACAACTTGAATAAGGTCTTCATACAAATTATCTTTGCTATATTTGTGATTTTACCGCATACAAATAAACTGTATGAAGAGCTTAAACGTTCAATCCAAAACTATATACATATTTTTTAAATGATACAGTATAAATTCTGTATTTTGATATTTTTTTCAACTAGAATATAAAACTTTGATTTTCGATTAAAGTAAATAACTACTTAAAAACCTTAAACATTCATTCCAAAACTATATACATCGTTTATTATAATATATTTTTTAAATAAACTACAAAATATGTAATGAATTAAAATAATTTATAATATATATTGGAGGTTTACAAACTTCATTGGTTTTATACTAACTAATTAGGAATGATTTTGAAGTAACATGATCTATTTAAAAAAATAAAGTTGGGTTAATTTGAATATTAATATGGAATAGCATATAGTTAAATGTATGACGTTTATTTTCAAAAACATCATAATAGGAAATTTTGTGTAGCAGATTCGAACAAACACGAGAGTAACGCACAAAAAGAAAGATAACAAAATAATTTCTCCATAATAATATAATAACAAAATTTATTAATAGTTTCTACAATTTAGCCGTACATGCATGCACCAACAATAGTAATAATGAAACCTTAGAATATAAAATTGACAAACTAATTCTAATAACTAACCTAAAATACCTAATAATAACATGAAATCGTAAAATATGAGAAAAACGACTGATCAAATAATTATTACTAAATATAACTTTTGCATGCAATAATAAATTGTTCTCCCCTATTGTAAGACCCATTATCATTTGTCCAGAATATGATAATTTGGCTCATACATTTTAATAAAACAGAGGTAATTAACAATAAATAATTACTCACCTATAAACACAACATAGTTGGTCTAAGACTTAGTTGGTCTCATCTCAAAATTCGAAATAAATAATTCATGAAAAATATGATTCTAAGACTTGTTTACATAGTTTTGTCTTTATTTAGAAAACCAAACTTAAATACAACAATTCTCCTGCAATAGTTCTCGCAGTATTTTCATCAAACACCTCTCATGCAATGAATACTTGGGATAAAAATAGAATATTCTCTCCACTAGTAAATAAATAACAAAATAATTTCTCCATAATAATATAATAACAAAATTTATTAATAGTTTCTACAATTTAGCCGTACATGCATGCACCAACAATAGTAATAATGAAACCTTAGAATATAAAATTGACAAACTAATTCTAATAACTAACCTAAAATACCTAATAATAACATGAAATCGTAAAATATGAGAAAAAAGACTGATCAAATAATTATTACTAAATATAACTTTTGCATGCAATAATAAATTGTTCTCCCCTATTGTAAGACCCATTATCATTTGTCCAGAATATGATAATTTGGCTCATACATTTTAATAAAACAGAGGTAATTAACAATAAATAATTACTCACCTATAAACACAACATAGTTGGTCTAAGACTTAGTTGGTCTCATCTCAAAATTCGAAATAAATAATTCATGAAAAATATGATTCTAAGACTTGTTTACATAGTTTTGTCTTTATTTAGAAAACCAAACTTAAATACAACAATTCTCCTGCAATAGTTCTCGCAGTATTTTCATCAAACACCTCTCATGCAATGAATACTTGGGATAAAAATAGAATATTCTCTCCACTAGTAAATAAAACCATATATTTTAAATGCATACACCTAAAATAATCATTCTAACCGAAATTAACCTAACATAACACAATTTCACAAACACATATCAAAGGCAACAACAGCAGTAACGAGCATAAATGCTCGACAAGCATAATCACCTTAAATCTAATGATACACATATAATTAAATTTTTCCTAATACATAATTTATTCACAAACATCACAACCATAAACAACCGCCTACGTTCTAACTTTGGTAGCTGAACTCCCCTTTTGCCTTAATTGCCACTTTGACTCTTCTTCGTTTGTTGGTTAGTATCCTCTGCTGCTTTGATTGAAACCGGTTAGTAGTTACAAATTGAGACATGCAAGGTTTAAAAAAGGGTTTAAGGAGCTTTGTCAAGCTTTTGGGTTTGACTGATTTAAAAAATGAGAGGTTGAAGAATGGGAGCATGGGAGGATGGATGCTTAGGTAACGAAGAAGAAGGAAGGGGAATGTGGGTTTCTGAAAATGGTAAAGAGATATTGGAGGGATAGTGTGAAAATTACGCCATTGTCCTTCGTTTCTCCAAATATTACAATAATGTTTTTTTTTAACGTATAAACTAGGTATTTTATTTTTAAATTAACAGTTTTAATAATTAACAGGTTGTTACACCTATATCTTGAAGAAAAAGTATTCAAATAAGTGGTACTCAGCCATGTGGTCGAACCATTCTTTAGAAGTTGAAAATATGCTTGGTTAATATACACATTTAAAAGGCACTGCAGATATTGTAACACCCCAATTTCGCATTACCTTATTTTAAATAGTATAATGATACAATACTATTTTTTTTTTTTTGAGTGTTAATATGTGTTCTAATTTCTTTAGGTGTGTCTGTGTGTTTGCCTTAGTAATGGATTTAAATCATTAATATTAACTATATTTAACTTACAAAAATAAATAAAATAAAATAATACAAGGAGTGAATTGGTATTGTTACACTAGTTGTTACCTTTAGCTCTAATAGAATGGGATAATAATAATAATAATAATAATAATAATAATAATAATAATCATAATAATAATAATAATTGTAATTATTATTATAATAGTAATAACCTAGACTGATACTAGGTATATATATATAGAGCGGAACAGGAGATTAGCACATAGCTTGCCTGAAAGAAAAAAAGAAAAAAGAGGATTAGCGCTCCTGCTGATAGGTGCCTTTTGTACCAATCACAATCAGGTATGTTTCACTAATTCCATCAATTAGCTTTGATAATGATACAAATTTTGTTACTACAATATAATAAGTAATACATATATATAAACGAAAGGTAAGAAATTGAAAACCACGAACCCAAAATAAATTGTATAGCCATGATTTGAGTCTTTAATTTGGAATTTTAGAAGCCTTGCCTTTGTTTCTGTCAACTAACAGACTATGCTATATAAGAATTTTTGTTATACAAACTTCCAGAAAATAAGTTAGAAGCTAAGCCATTAGATGCAATTGATTTCTAAAGGGATTTGTTGGAGGATAACTCACTGAAGTAAGTAATTATTCTGATAAGGCAACATACGATTCATACAAATTGCTGTGAAATCAAAATAAGGCAGAGAGGCAAATTGATTCTTTCACCTAAAAGGTTTAATCTATTTTGATTATGTTATAAAATTAAGTATAGTCAATAATAAGTAATAATTAATTATTATTATTTGCGTCCATGTGATATATATATATATATATATATATCTATTTTTAAATCAAAACTATATATATTATATAGACATAATATTAAGTTCTTTCTATCATACCTTGTTAAATAAAATTTGAATATAGTAATATGTGTGTTTAACAGTATTAAATATATTTTTGAATTATATTACAATGTATTAATGTCTTATTAGATAAAGTATCAATGTATTAGTAATAAATAAATTAATTACCTATTGGAGCAAGTAACTAATTTGTAATTGGTTGTTGCGTTGATTTATTCTCGCTCGTGGACTGTGAGAGACGGTGGTTGGCAAAGACGTGACACATTAAATCAGCGGATCAGCTTCGTTGGGAAAAATTTTCAGCCAAGGTAAGGGGTGAGATGAGGTTCGAATTTATGAGTATAAAATAGCGTGAGCTGAACGGGAATACTGAAATTCCCAGATGTTCATTCGTGGCTTGCTACGTACGGTTGAGCCCTATTGAGTAATAATAATTAATTAATAAAATGTGAGTGGTAATAATGAGGATTAAAATATAATTTAGCAACCTATATAATTGCCGTGAATTTATTTATATCAAGATTGTATGCCGTCTGAATTTATGAATATTATGTTGGTTGTTACTGTGTGAATGATATGCACTGGAGTATTCTTGCTACTTGAATGAAATTGTGATATTACTTGAATGTGCCACCGTTTGATCTTTTATTTTGTGATTGATAAGACTGGATGATGCATTGTGAGTAGTGCAAACCAAAATATTGGATTTTATTGTGATTGACAGATATACATATATAATGATGAATGTTGTAAAGTTAAATTGAAACTTATTGAGTTGTGATTTTGGAGTTAGAACTATTTTGGCATCATATAGGGAGGGTTTGACAAACCTAGTGATTCAGGGAAGTACAACTGAATGAGTCTGATCATGGAGGGCTACAGTCGAACTGTAAGGTAAGACTGATAGACCTTGGGGGTACCTCTAGTGGGGAATTCCTAAGTGGATTAGTGGGTTATTCCCTAAGACTGGGAGCTACCATGCAACACAAGAGTACCCCGAGTGTCGCGTATATGTGTCTCGGGTTGAGTTGAGGGGATCTATGAGGACTTGACCATTCATGAATTGTCCGTCCACTCTTGTAGTGGCATAGTATCAGGCCTCCTAACCAAGTACTTCATAGTAGAATGGTACCAAATGATGAAGTATAGAGTATAGGACGTGCATAACATTTCATCCTTGTCATTATCTTATTGTGAATGAATTTGATAAACCGTTGCTATTATACACTTGACTGTTTTTTAGGTGGTGATAATTTGATTGCTTGCGTGTTATCCTCGTGTATTTTATACTATTACATAATTTCGATACTCACCCCTCGTTGTTTGTGTTTGGCACTTGAGATGGACACAAACGAGTTGTAAGTTGCAGGTGATGACTAGTACCATATGAGGAGAGGCGGAAGCCATCATGTCTTGGAGACCCTTCTTATTATGCATTAATTTGATGTTATTTTTTGTATTTTTTTTTTGGGAATTCCCACTCTGATAGCGACATCGGGTTGAGACTACATTTGCACTTAATTTGACACATAAGTATGTGCACTTCAAAAAACAATTTGTTGTCTGACATTTTGATTTCAAGTTGAATCCTAAATTATACTATATTTCAATGTTTGTAGTAAAACTATAATAGTTATATTTTTCAAAATACATATTATCAATTTCTAAATTACATAACTTCAAATATTTAAAAAGATACTTAACTCTCCACAAATAAATGATTTTTATTTTTGTTTAATTTATTTAAGTAACACTTTTTTAAAATCTAAACAAATTTAAATAACAAACTAACTTTTTAATTTTTAAAAAAAATTGTGCCAAAGTTATGTGATTTTTAAATAATTTGATATCGGCTAAAAAAAGATATTCTCAAGTTATATAAGATCTTACTCTTAATTATGTAATTTTTGAAATAAATAATTAAAAGATATTTTTCACTTTTTTGAAATAGGTTGTTTAATGTATTTTGAAGTTATATAATATGTCAATCTTAATTATATAAATTTAGATTAAATAATTTTTAAAAGATATTATACCTTCCAAAAAACAATATTTCAATTTTTTTTAAATGATACAATATAAATTATGTATCTTGATAATTTGTTCAAATAGAATATAAATTTTTGATTTTCGATTAAAGTAAATAACTACTTAAAAACCTTAAACATTCGTTCAAAAACTGTATACATCGTATATTATAATAAGATGAAATATATATCACTAATAGAAAAAAATGCTTTTAGAGACCAATTTTTCGGTCACTAAATGAAGAAAATCGGTTACTAAATCCAATAGCGACCGATTTAGTGACCAATTTAAATCGGTAGGTAAACTGCTAGTCGCTAGCTGTTGCGACCAAATCAGCGACCGAATTTAGTGACCGATTTAGTGACCGAATTTAGTGACCGATTTAGTGACCGATTTAGCAACCACTTTGAATTAATTTACTATGTCATTCGTGACTGATTTAGAGACGAAATTTGTGACATAAATTGTTATTTTTATTAAATATTTGGTCACCAATTATGTCTCAAAATGTTACTATTTTTTTTCTTTTATATTCATTACTTTATTGTCCAAAAGAACAATAAAAATAATTTTTTAATTTGATTTCAATATCTAAAAAGTTCATACACCAAAATAATTTAAAAGCATTAATCATATCACCGCATATAACTAAAGAATATAATATATTTAAATAATATTTGTAAGTATTCAAAATAATACAGATACAATTTTAATTTTAATAAAATATAGGCTAAATTACATCTGTGGTCCCTTAACTTAATTTCAGGTAACGTTTTAGTCCTTTATCTTTTTTTTTCCCGATTTAGTCCTTTATTCCGAACAATATCAAATAAAGTATGAAAATATGAGTTTATTTGAAAATTTGCGTTACGAAAATGCAATGGAAAAAAATAAAAATGTAAGTCTGAATTATTGACCTGCATATTTGAAGAAGAAAGAAGATAATATCCTTTAGGCAGCATTGTTTGCAATCAATAACATAGTGGCTTCTGAATGGTCTTCTAGGATATCAAAGCTGCTAGGACTTGGAACATTTGAAATAGCATTATTACATATAAGCATCAGAAAATGGAAATGGAAATGTATATGCCATGGGTGAAAATTGAAAAGCCTGACATAATCAACAAACTAAATAAACCATCAACAATTAAACTATCTACTAAAGGAGTTTATTTATATGAATCCCTTGAAGTTGTGTGTATAGAAAAGATTTTTTGTTGCCTTCCTATGAAGACACAATGATTTATGACAAAAACACTTGAATACAATGCAATGTCTCAAGAGCACAAAATCCACTCATATGCCAACTCCATCACATTTTCATTTACGTAGATCTATTTCGAACTAGAAATCAATTAGGTCGGTTAAACCCAACAGTTATATGTGTGTATCAAGATCTGAGTTAGTTTATATCAGCTGATATCAAATTCCTGATTTTATTTTCTTTTGCCGTTTTTTAAAACACAGAGGGTGAGTTCTGGTGTAATGATAAGATTTCTATCGTATAACCCTCAGAGAATGGGGTAAATTTGCATATGTCTAATCCTCAGACGACCACATGATGGAACTTCATCCTGTGGGTCATTCTTTATTTTTAGTCTGTGACACAAATCCTAAGCGCCATCTGAATTTATGTTTGCTCACTAGAATTTTTATTTGGCTCAATTTCAAATGGATTAAAAGTGAATACGAGATTTCAGCTTATAAGAGATTCATTTTCTTACCTTTGACAATAATATTCACGAGTATGCCAAGAAAATTGAACATAGCTCCATACCATACAAGAATAAGTTCTGCAAACCAAGAAATTGAGAATTAGCATATGTAATATTAATAATAAAGCAGTTAAAAGTGTCCTAGCAGGGTGGCACCACTAAAGTGCAGTTCTTGAAACTACCCATTTATTTTATTTTACTTCATTATTGTCTTCCAAGATATCTAGATTAATCTTCTTGTTAGTTTCAGTCGTCTAGCATCCCTATTAGTTTCTGTCTCTTAAGTACCACCCATTACAATTAAATCATGTTAGTTATTTTTTGAAGACATAGAGACCAAGATTATATTTCTAATATAAACTGCAATAAATTCCAATTTCTAATACAGTGTAAGCAAGTTTGTCTTCACACATGGGCATGCTCGTGCGCACAAACTGGACAGTAATAAAGTGTTGACCAAAATACATGAAAAGGCCTAACTAGAACAAATTAACATAGTAGACTGTCCAACGTTAGAAGGAGATGATAATTCAAATTCCTTACAGAAACAATTTTGAACTCATTAAAGCATTTTTAGGTCTTTATAAAATTGTGGTCAATTTATGATTCTTTTTCCAATTCGAATACTTCACCTGCAGATATAAACTTGTATCATATTGGCTCTTCAAAGCATACTCATTATAAATAGAGGCCATTGACGGAATAGTAACCTGCAAAATAATTCCGATGTTAGATCAACATATAAAAAATACATTGAATTTTTAATTGATTAACACTAACCTAGGAAGTTGAATATTCTATGAATACTAACAAGTAATCTAGCAAGCTGTACAATCTAGGAATATTGACAGATTTACTTAATTCTAACAAATCATAATAGATTAAAAGTTCACTGATTGCCTAATAATAATAATCAATTAACATAACGAACAAATAACAAACATCACTTACAAAAATAAACATATAGAGATATGCACTCATTGTGACAGGAACACCCAAAGTTGTACTTCCCTTGGGTATCGATCGTAATTGACTAACAATTATACCAATGAGCAAGAGAGCAAGGGCTTCCCACTGTAGAAAAACAATAAATCAATTTCCATCTCGATAAAAGAAACAAAAGCAAATGAGATTTATGTGAGGATTTTAACTTGTTAAATTCAATACTATAGAGCCAAACAACGGCCACATAGTACCTCCTACAGAATAAAAACGACTTACCCACAAGATATGAGGAATCAACAATTACAACATCATACTTCCCCTAGAGAATTGGTGGTGGAACGGTGACGAAACGGAGAAGCAGTGGTGGAACGGTGAAGTAGGAATAGGAGAAAAACAAGTTCCAGCACAAAGCTTTCAGACCGATTTTTCAATCACTAAAATTTAAGTAGCTAAGTTTCTAAATTTCGGTCTCTAAATTTTGTTAGCAACTGATTTAGTGACGAAATAATATTTAGTTTCAAGGTTCAAAATTTTAGTCACTATTTCAGTCACTAGTGTGAAAGGTGAACTTTCTATTAGTTATAGTTAGCGACTGAATTTTTGGTCGCTAACATTCAGTAGCTATTTCAGTCTCTAAATTTAATTAGCGACCGATTTAGTGACGAAAAAATATTTAGTTTCCAAGTTCAAAATTATGGTCTCTATTTCGGTCGCTACTGTGAGTGAAAATATTCGGTCTCTAAATTGGTCACTATAGGAGAAATTTCTAGTAGTGTATATATATCAAGATACAGAAATATTCTCATCACAAATTTATACAAAACTATACACATTTTTGGAAGTTAATTTTCTCATCACAACTTGAATAAGGTCTTCATACAAATTAACTTTGCTATATTTGTGATTTTACCACATACAAATAAACTGTATGAAGAGCTTAAACGTTCATTCTAAAACTATATACAAATTTTTTAAATGATACAATATAAATTCTGTATTTCGATATTTTTTTCAACTAGAATATAAAACTTTGATTTTCGATTATAGTAAATAAGTACTTAAAACCTTAAACATTCATTCCAAAACTATATACATCGTATATTATAATATATTTTTTTAATAAACTACAAAATATGTAATGAATTAAGATAATTTATAATATATATTGGAGGTTTACAAACTTCATTGCTTTTATACTAACTAATTAGGAATGATATTGAAGTAACATGATCTATTTAAAAAAAATAAAGTTGGGTTAATTTGAATATTAATATGGAATAGCATATACTTAAATGTATGACGTTTATTTTTAAAAACATCATAATAGGAAATTTTGTGTAGCAAATTCGAACAAACATGAGAGTAACGCACAAAGACAAAGATAACAAAATAATTTCTCCATAATAATATAATAACAAAATTTATTAATAGTTTCTACAATTTAACCGTACATGCGTGCACCAACAATAATAGTAATGAAACCTTAGAATATAAAACTGACAAACTAATTCTAATAACTAACCTAAAATTCTTAATAATAACATGAAATCGTAAAATATGAGAAAAAAGACTGATCAAATAATTATTACTAAATATAACTTTTGCATGCAATAATAAATTGTTCTCCCCTATATCTTGAAGAAAAAGTATTCAAATCAGTGGTACTCATCCATGTGGTGGAAACGTTCTTCAGAAGTTGAAAATATGCTTGGATAATATACACATTTAAAAGGCACTGCAGATATTGTTTATCGTTGTTTTGGATGATATATTATTCTCATATGGCCATTCATATGGCCAACACAAACTTGAGCTGATGGAAATATTTCACCACATTGATCAAATCGTGTAGGTGTTTGGGTGTGAACTTTTTTATGGCTACCTAAGGCCAAGGCACTTGAGAACGATCTGCCGCAAATTAATATTAACTTGAGAACTTTTTTATATACATACATACTGTGAGACCCTAAACCCCAAATTAATATTAACTTTTTATTT
Source organism: Cicer arietinum (assembly GCF_000331145.2). Classification (NCBI taxonomy): domain Eukaryota; kingdom Viridiplantae; phylum Streptophyta; class Magnoliopsida; order Fabales; family Fabaceae; genus Cicer; species Cicer arietinum. The sequence continues at coordinate 35,450,654 of NC_021165.2, forward strand.
TAAATTTTATTAATAATGAAATTCTAAAATAATAAATAAATAAACTTTCAAACATTTTTTTAAGGTAAAGAGTATCACATAATCATGAACATGTCACACTCGTATGCGTCCATCGCAAACGCCAAACATAAACAACGAGGGGTGAGTATCGAAAGTATGTAACATTATAAGATAAACGAGGAGAAAACGTACTTAGTCAAATCAGCATAAACATGAGAAACACTCAATATCATAATATCAAAGGTTAATGTAAATCAATCACAATAGAACAATCACAAGGATGAAATGATATGCATGTCCTATACTCTATACTTCTTCATCATTTGGCACCATTATACTCTGAAGTACTCGATTAGGAGGCCTGAAACTATGCAACTACAAGAGTGCACGGACAATTTGTGAATGGTCAAGTCCTCATAGATCCCCTCAACTCAACCCGAGACATATATACGCGACGGTCAGGGTACTCTTGTGTTGCAAGGTAGTTCCCGACCTTAGGGAACAACCCACTAATCCACTTAGAAATTCCCCACTAGATGTACCCCAAGGCCTATCATTCTTACCTTACAGTTCGACTGTAGCCCTCCATGATCAGGCTCATTCAGTTGTACTTCCCTGAATCACTGGGTTTGTCAGACCCTCTCTATATGATGGCAAAACAATCCTAACTCCAAAATCTACAACACATATCTCAGACTTACTCGATCATCACATCTCAATAAGTTTTAGTTTGACTTCATCATTATATATGTATATCAGTCAATCACAATAAAACCCCAATATTTTGTTTGCACTACTCACAATTAGCAGTCCAATTTCATCAATCACATAATAAGGAATCAAATAGGTGGCACATTCGAATAATATCACAATTTCATTCAAGTAATAACAACACTCAAGTACATATCATTCATATAATAACTATCGGCATAAGATTTCATCAATTCATACATCATGCAATCTTGATATGAATAGAGTCACGACAATTCTATAGGTTGCTAAATTATATTTTAGTCCTCACTATTACCATTGATATATTATTAATTAACTATTATTATTCAATAGGGCTCAACTGTACGTAGTAAGCCCCGAATGAATCTCTGAGAATTACGACATTCCCGTTCATCGATCGTCGTCTCTATAATTCATCAAGGTAATAGAACCATACAACTAAATAAAATTAAATAAATTATTTACTAAAATAAATAGGTAAAATTTATACTACTTGTAATATACCTAAAAATATTTTAAGATTGTGGATATCTATAATTATATCAAAAATAAAATGCGTATCTTAGTTGAATTAATATTTTTTTAAACAATTAGAATGTTCAATAATCATAATATATATATGTGTGTGTTGTGTGATACACCGACTTAAAATAGGGAATATATATACCAATAACTCGTACACATCAGTAAGGTGTTTCTTTTATAATTTTGAAAGCATATTTACAATTGTTTATATAGAGGATAATTTAAAAGCATGCCAATCAAGAATTGTATTGAAAAATTATGTTACAGAATATTTTAACATCCATTGATTTAGATACTCGATTGGATTAAGTCATGTTAATTTCAGCCTAATGTAACAAGGTTGCTACTTTTAATAATGCAGAGGACAATTACTTTTGCTGCAAAACATACTTCTAAATATAATAGAATAATATAATGTATAATATTAATTAAAATAATGTAAAATCCAATAGTATATATGTAATGAAATTGATAATATTTATTTAAATTGATGCATATGATAAATCACTTTAATTATAGCTAAAATAAAATGAATTATTTAGATGTAGATGAATTCCAGAATATATGAACAGTAATATAACTCAATCCTATTCTAGGTATATTATTACTAAAAATTAGAATAAAGAATGCATGGTTAGTGCTACGATGAGTTCTATATTCGTGTTCCAACAACAACCATCAAATTCACTATCCTAGTAACAACCATCAAATTCACTATCCTAAAATAATTATCAAATTCACTATCCTAAAATAATTATCATTTTTCCACCTGAATGCTAAAAAGAATAGCCTAGATTATTAATCATGATAATTAAGTTCAATTGTAGGTTACTTATTGCTATTGTAGGTTACTGCTTGCTATTCTTTGGTGTCAATTTCAATTGTAGGACTCATTCTAATTATCTATCAAAATTCATTGTATTTGTCAAAATAAAATGATGAAATTTACACCATTGTACCTAATAAAAAAAAAAGTTTACACAACAGTCATAAAATAAGGAAATCCATTTCTTATGCCTCGAAACAACAATAAAAATAGCAAACATGATATGAATAATTCGTTTAAAGCACTGCATATAAAAGGGGAATGATAACCTTGCCTTTGGGTGAGATTAGACCTAAAAATCTATTCTCTCCTTTTGAAATATTTAAATCGAGATCTTTCTTGTATAGATAAATTTCTGGCGTAAAATTATTTCATGAATTCTTCATTTTTTGTTTTGTTTGTTCCCTAAATTTGCAAAGGTATATGTTATTATTATTATTATTATTATAAATTCTTGGTTGCCCGAACACAATAAAGGAGAGGAAGAATACCTGATGTAGTTTGGTATTAGAAGGAGGCTATTGGTAACAAGAGCTAATCCATTTTTTCCTTCTGATCTTTCTTTCCGTAACAAACCAATGCTATGCGCTTATCTATATATATATATATAGTATAGGTATAGCCTAGGTTTTATTATTATTATTATTATTATTATTATTATTATTATTATTATTATTATTATTATTATTATTATTATTATTATTATTATTATTATTATTATTCAGTTTATATGGCAAATTCAATTTAGGTCCATTAATTCAGTTTATGACTTATGCTATTAATAGATATTATTGGCTATTATACGGCTATTTATGACACGACATCATCATCATTATTTTATTTTATGTATAAATAATATAGTTATTTTATATTTATATTTCATAAAAATAAATCCAAATAATAAAGATCTAGATAACAATACTACTAAAATATGAGGCCTAAGATAATAGCAATCCAAAATAAATATATATTATTATTACTAAATAGCAATCCTAAATTATACTATTTTTCAATGTTTGTAATAAAACTATAATAGTTATATTTTTCAAAATACATATCATCTATTTCTTAATTACATAACTTCAAATATTTAAAAAGATATTAAACTCTCCACAAATATATGATTTTTATTTTTGTTTAATTTATTTAAGTAACCTTTTTTTAATATCTAAACCAATTTAAATAACAAACTAACTTTTTAATTTTTTTAAAAAATTGTGCCAAAGTTATGTGATTTTTAAATAATTTGATATCGGCTAAAAAAATATATTCTCAAGTTATATAAGATCTTACTCTTAATTATGTAATTTTTGAAATAAATTAATAAAAGATATTTTTCACTTTTTTGAAATAGGTTGTTTAATGTATTTTGAAGTTATATAATATGTCAATCTTAATTATATAAATTTAGATTAAATAATTTTTAAAAGATATTATACCTTCCAAAAAACAATATTTCAATTTTTTTAAATGATACAATATAAATTATGTATCTTGATAATTTGTTCAAATAGAATATAAATTTTTTATTTTTGATTAAATTAAATAACTACTTAAAAACCTTAAACATTCGTTCCAAAACTGTATACATCGTATATTATAATAAGATGAAGGCTAAATTACATATGCGGTCCCTTAACTTCATTTCATGTAGCATTTAGTCCTTTATATTTTTTTTCCCGAGTTGATCCTTTATTTTAATTTTAAGTGACAATTTGATATTTTATGTTTTAAAATGTTAATAATGTAATCCTTTTTTTTACAATTCAAGTTTTAAAATGTTAATAATGTAATCCTTTTTTTTACAAAAATTCAAAAAAAAATCATCAAATGTTTCAACCAAAACCCATAAAATTCATTATCATCTTCAATAAAATACAAATTTAATCAAATTCATAACTTAAATCTTGAAATAAACTCATATTTTTATTCTTTATTTTATGTTGTTGGAGATGAAAATTGTAAGACCCATAATTTTAAAGTACCTTTTATGTATTTTTGGTATATTTTGGATTTTGGCTCGGAGGCTTTTAAGCCAAAGTTAATTATATTTTGGAGTTTTATAATCAAAAAGATATTTCGATGCCAATTAGAATTTCTCGTCGATAAATAAATTGAATTTAACTGCGGTAAATACTTTACGGTTAATTTAAGGCGTTTCGGGTGAAAAGGTAATTTAATAAATATCTAGATTTTGAGATATTTGTTAAGTTATATTTATTTTATATATATATGTTTGCTTGGAGGGAAAAAGAAAGGAAAACTAGAAGGAAGGAAAAGGAAAAGAAAATAGTATATAAAGGAAGGAAGGAAAAAGGAAGAAAGGAAAAACAAAGGAAAGAAAAAGAAAGGAAGGAAATTTACAATTTTCCATCTCCTTCCTCAGACCACCGTGAAACCAAAATCCATCCTTCTCCATTTTTCGTTTTCGTTGCTTCCTTTCCTTCAAAACTAGTGACCCAAGGTTGGGTGAGGGTTAGATCAAGGTTTTCGTAACTCCACTCTTCCTCTTTGATTCGAAAACGAAGAAATACGGTTTTTAAGATCCAAACACAAACCCCTCCGTTTCTCCTAGATCCAAACCTCTTTTCTCGAAGAGATAGAAGGGAAAGTTGCTCACCACCACGCTACGGTGCTAGTGAACTAATTTGGAAGCGGCGTTGCGAGCGGAGATTTTACCGGAATTTCTCGCGGTACCGGAAACGCACGATAAAGCTAACGTTGAGGTAAGGGCTCCTTCCAAACTTCTAGCTTGCATTAGGGACTTATCTGTAGTTGTGTGGGAAGGAATTTGTTAGGGTTAAATGTATCGATTTGGGGAAAAACGAAACTAGTGCGTTATGGGTAAAAACCTTAGAGTTAGGTTTTGTTTATAGTGATGAATGTTTCGTGGTAAATGAAATTTGATGTATCTGGGTGTTATGTTGCGTGATTTGTGTTCGTTGTATTTGGTGTGTTCGTACTTGATGTTTGTTAATTGGTGTGGTTGTTGTGAATTATGGTTTGAATGTGAAAGTATGTTTGAATTTGTTTCTGTGGAATTTGAAAACCATTAGAGTTAAACGAGTATTAAAAATGGGGAATCTTTTAATACCTCGGTTTACTTAATGTGTATTTGAGGAAAATGTTTAAGTTAACTGGGCGTTGAGAATGGGGAATCTCTTAATGTCTCGGTTACTTAACTATCGTTTTTGAAAATCGTTTCGGTAAATGAGTATTAAGAATGGGGAATCTCTTAATGACTCGTTTACTGAATGTTTTGCGAGAAAATCGTTTAAGTCAAAAGTATATTAAGAATGGGGAATCTCTTAATATGACTGTTTGCTTAACGTTTTGTTTTGAAAATCATTAAGTTAAATCGGTATTAAGAACGGGGAATCTCTTAATGACTTATTTAATTAATGTTGTTTGAAAGTCGTTTAAGTTAAATGGGTATTAAAAATGGGGAATCTTTTAATATCTGCATTTGCTTAACGATTGTTGTGAATGGAGTCTGTGTATGCTCATGCATTTCATTTGGTAAATTGTGTCGACCCGTGATAGGTGACACCTTGGTAAACTGTACTGACCCGTGATAGGTTGTACGTTTACGATTTACTATTTAGTAATTCGTGTTGACCCGTGATAGGTGACACCATGGTAACTGTACTGACCCGTGATAGGTGGTACATTTACGATTTACATTTTTGGTGAATTGTGCTGACCCGTGATAGGTGGCACCTTGGTAAACTGTACGGACCCGTGATAGGTTGTACGTTTGCGATTTATATTTTAGTAAATCGTGTTGACCCGTGATAGGTGACACCATGGTAACTGTACTGACCCGTGATAGGTGGTACATTTACGATTCCCGCTTTTTCTTTTAGTAAATCGTGTTGACCCGTGATAGGTGACACCTCGGTAAACTGTACTGACCCGTGATAGGTGGTACGTTTATGATTTACGCATTTTAGTAAATCGTGCTGACCCGTGATAGGTGGCACCTCGGTAATTGGTACTTTGGCCTGCGATAGGCGGTACAATTATGATTTACGGCCCTTCGAGGAGGGTTTTGGTTTGGAATTCCGAGTCCATGCATTTTGGCATATACGCATTGCATTAGGGTGCCTGGCACGCGAGTCATGTTTGATTTGAGTTTATGATTGAGTGATTCGAATTTTGATTTATCGTGATAACTGAGATGAAGGTGTTAAGTGCTATGTGTTGTGTATTGTGTGTGAGTATGATGGTTATCGAACCTTTGTGTGTCGTAGTAATCGCGTAGAAATTGCTAAGTGTTAAGTGGTGAACTTGATTAGGAATGACTTAGGTTAATTCATGAATTTTTGGAAAACTGATCAGGGAAATCGATTTCCCAATCGATTGGATGGGTAAACAGGGACTTGGCCAATTCACAAAATCGATTAGCCAATCGATTTTGTAAATCAGCCTTTTTAAAATCCCTTTCGAAATCGATTGCCCAATCGATTAGGCCTTAAGTCAGGGGCTCAGGAACCAATCAATCGATTTACCAATCGATTGAATTCAGCCCAGGATTCTGTTTTCATTAAGAATCCCTCACCAAATCGATTAGGAAATCGATTGGCTCGAAACCAGGGGCTCAGGAACCAATCAATCGATTTACCAATCGATTGAATTCAGCCCAGGATTCTGTTTTCATTAAAAATCTTCACCCCAATCGATTGCCCAATCGATTGGCTCAGTGAAAATCCTCATTTTTAGTTGTATGATTAATTGCTCATGAATCTATCCATGTTTTGTTTTATCATGTGTTAATTAGGAGATCGAGAACTGCATTTTACCTTCATTTTCATTGGCAATGTAATGTATGAACTTTTCGCACATTGAAAATCCTGTTAAGGTGCATGCTTAGTTAAAAAGTTGTTTTGAGCATTCAAAAACTTAATTGCTATGTGTTATCTGTTATTTTCTGGTTGGTGACCCTTTACACTATTGTGGAAATCTGGGCTTTGCCCTCAGATGAGAGTCAGGACGGCCCTACTGGTTCGTACCCTACGGACAGGGATGGAGATGGGAATGCTTGACTGCGGTTGTGTTAGGAGGATCTCACGGGGCGCGTGGAGATTACTCAGGGTGTATAGTTTTTGGTAGGATGATCAGATTAGGATGATGTATAGGGACTAGGGGTCCTTCTTTTTGGTTTGGAGTATTTTAGTTTTGGAAAACTGTACTTATACAAATATTATCAGTTTTATATCATCTTTGAATGGGTTCCATGTACCATTTGATGTTTATGTAGAAATGTTTTGGATTTGTAATTGGAGAAACTTTTCCGCTGCTTGTAAATTATAATGACTCAATTATTTATCCAAAAGCATTTCCTGATTTATTCTTTGTTCGTTTTAATTACTTTTAGAAAAAAAAAAATATACCCTCGCTTTGAAAAACGGGGTGTTACATTGTGGTATCAGAGCATAGGTTTAGTTTTCTTTGGGAGCTGTGGAACCTTGGTTATAGATTGTAGGTCGACCTATAAGTTAGGAGTTGTTATCTGATCATGTGTCGGTTTAGGTGACTTGAGTTGTCAAGTCCAATTTAATTGTGTGTTGTTAGTCGGACGTTAGTTTAGAATTATTTGAAGTAGTGTTAAAACTCTACTTGATGATGGTTCTTATAGGAAACCATGCCGCCCAGAAGGAATGACGCTCCGAGAGCCAACGCTAGGAATGACCAAATGGCGGAGGCTATGAACAACATGGCTGCTTCTGTCGCTGCACAGACCGCTGCCAAGACTCAACGGGATCTTGAAAAGAGGGGAAGAGAGATCCGTGCTGCAGAATCAAGAGGGTTGGAAGACTTCCGTCGTTACAATCCTCCTAAGTTCAAGGGGGATGAGGGTTCAGAGAAGGCGGATCAATGGATCCAAGAAGTGGAGAAAATCTTTGATATGATTAACTGCCAGGCTGGAGTGAAGGTCAGCTATGCCACGTATATGTTGCTAGGGGATGCTGAATACTGGTGGAGGAGTGCAAGGTTGTTGATGGGAGCAGCCCACGAGGAGGTGAACTGGGAATCGTTCAAAAGAAAGTTTTTAGACAAATACTTTCCGATGAGTACCAGGACTAAGTTGGGTGACGACTTTCTGAAACTTCACCAGGGGAGCCTGACTGTGGGCGAGTATGCTGCTAAATTTGAATCACTATCGAGGCATTTCAGGTTCTTCCGTGAAGAAATTGATGAACCGTTCATGTGTCATCGTTTCCAAGACGGATTGAAGTATGAGATTCAAGATTCCGTCTTACCTTTGGGAATTCAACGTTTCCAAGCGCTGGTAGAGAAATGTAGAGAAGTGGAAGATATGAAGAACAAGAGGGCTAGCCGAGTTGGGAATTTTAATTCGGGAGGCCCTAGTCGGGCGACTTATCAGAATAGGGGAAAACAAGTGGCTAAACCTTATAATCGCCCCCAGAATAACAACGGTGGACCGAGTCGCCCAGGGAACCAGAATTTCGGAAGGCAAATGGGGCAAGTGCTTCGATGTTTCCGATGTGGGAAAGAAGGACACTATGCTAGTGCTTGTACCACTAACATCCCCATCTGTCACAATTGTCAGAAGTCGGGGCACATGGCAAGGGAGTGCACGGCTCCAAAGGTGGAACCAGTGGTGAATGTAGCTAGGGCTACCCGTCCTACTGCTAGAGGACGCATTTATTGTGTGAATGCTGAAGAGGGAAATCCATCTGGTAATCTGATTCAGCGTGATTGTGAGATTGCAGGTAACACTCTAACTGCACTCTTTGATTCGGGGGCAACCCATTCCTTCATTGCTATGGACTGTGTGAATCGCTTGAAGTTATCTGTGTCTGCTTTACCTTTTGATTTGGTTGTTTCCACGCCTGCTAAGACCTTAACCGTAAATTCAGCATGTTTACATTGTCGAATGACTATTCAGAATAGGGATTTCTTGGTTAATCTAATTTGTTTACCGCTACAATCACTCGAGGTCATCCTCGGTATGGATTGGATGTCTTATCACTATGTGATCTTGGATTGTGCTCGGAAATTGGTTCTTTTCCCCGAACCAGGAGTTGTTAAGTATTTAGCTGCTAACAAACTCCGAGTGTCGCTAAGTGAAGGGACTCATGAGTTTTTGTCTCTAGCAAATGTAGAGGCAAAGATAAATGTGGAAATAGAAGATGTGATACTTGTCAACGAGTATCGGGATGTATTTCCAACGGAAATTCCAGGATTGCCACCGGTAAGAGAAGTGGAATTCTTCATTGATTTGCACCCAGGAACGGGACCCATTTCAATGGCACCTTATCGAATGTCGCCATTGGAATTAAATGAGCTCAAAGGCCAAATTGAAGACTTGTTGGAGAAGAAATTCATCAGACCAAGTGTATCACCATGGGGTGCTCCAGTTTTGCTAGTTAAGAAGAAGGACGGAAGCTCGCGCCTATGTGTGGATTATAGACAGCTCAACAAGGCAACTATCAAGAATCGTTATCCTTTGCCACGAATCGATGATTTGATGGATCAATTGAGAGGGGCCGCGATATTTTCGAAGATTGACTTGAAGTCGGGTTACCATCAGATCCGAGTAAGGGAAGGAGACATTCAGAAAACAGCTTTCAGAACCCGCTACGGACATTATGAATACCTGGTTATGCCGTTCGGAGTTACCAATGCACCGGCAATTTTCATGGACTACATGAACAGGATCTTTAATTCGTTCCTTGATAAATTCGTGGTGGTATTCATTGATGATATATTGATTTATTCAAGGACCGAAGAAGAGCATGGAGAACATTTGCGACAAGTTCTTGAGATTTTACGCGAGAAGCGATTGTATGCCAATCTGTCGAAGTGTGAATTTTGGCTAGAGAAAGTGAATTTCTTGGGACATGTGATAACCAAGGAAGGAATCGCTGTAGATCCGGCTAAGATTGAGGCGGTTCTTGCTTGGAAACAGCCTCAGACTGTCACTGACATACGAAGTTTTGTGGGACTGGCAGGGTACTACAGGAGGTTTATCGAAGGTTTTGCTAAGATTGTGGCTCCACTGACACAACTTACCAGAAAAGATCAACCGTTCGCATGGACGGAGAAGTGTGAAGAAAACTTCCAGTTACTGAAGAGGAAATTGACGACCTCACCTGTATTGGTGTTACCGCAATCAGAAGAACCCTATGAAGTTTATTGTGATGCATCCCACCAGGGGTTAGGATGTGTTCTGATGCAACACAAGAAAGCTGTGGCTTATGCCTCGAGACAATTGAAGATTCACGAAAGGAACTATCCTACTCATGATTTGGAGCTTGCCGCGGTTGTTTTTGCATTAAAGATCTGGAGGCATTATTTATATGGGTGCACGTTCACCGTGTTCAGCGACCATAAGAGCTTGAAATATTTGTTTGATCAGAAGGAGTTGAACATGCGCCAGAGACGATGGATGGAGACTCTCAAGGATTTTGATTTCACACTGCAGTACCACCCTGGGAAGGCCAATGTAGTGGCGGATGCGTTGAGCAGAAGAAGTGTATCGGTGTCTTCACTAATTATGGCTAGACAACAAGAGTTGTGGGAAGCTTTTAGAGACTTGCACTTGAACGTAGAGTTTGCACCGGGAATTTTGAAATTCGGAATGATTAAGATCTCGAGTGGATTACTTGAAGACATTGCGAATTCTCAGGATGACGTCTTAATTCAAGAGAAGAGGAATCTAATAGTACAAGGGAAGACGACTGAGTTCAAGATTGGGGCTGATAATGTTTTGCGGTGTAATGGTAGGATTTGTGTACCAGAAATTACAGATATGCGGAAAACGATTTTAGAAGAGGCGCATAAGAGTAAGCTGAGTATTCATCCTGGGGCAACAAAGATGTATCAGGATTTGAGGCAGAATTATTGGTGGCCAGGAATGAAGAAACATGTGGCGGAATATGTATCCACTTGTCTAACTTGTCAGAAAGCGAAGGTGGAACATCAGCGACCTGCTGGAATGTTGCAACCTTTAGATATACCTGAATGGAAGTGGGACAGCATTTCCATGGATTTTATAACCGGATTACCAAAGACAAGGAGGAAGAATGATTCTATATGGGTGATAGTGGACCGACTGACTAAATCTGCTCACTTTTTACCGGTAAGGACCACCTATAAGGTAGATCAGCTAACGGAGATCTACATTGCTGAAATTGTGAGGTTACACGGGGTACCATCGAGCATTGTATCAGACCGTGATCCGAAGTTCACATCGCATTTTTGGGGAGCATTGCACGAAGCGTTGGGAACGAAGCTACGATTGAGTTCAGCTTACCATCCACAAACGGACGGACAGACTGAAAGGACAAATCAGTCCTTGGAAGATCTGTTGAGAGCATGTGTTTTAGATGATAGAGGAAGTTGGGATGATGTACTTCCGTTGATTGAGTTCACTTACAACAATAGTTTCCACGCAAGTATTGGAATGGCACCATATGAGGCTTTATATGGGCGCAAGTGTCAAACGCCCTTGTGTTGGTATAAAGACGGTGAGAATATGATTGTCGGACCAGAGATGGTGCAACAGACCACAGCTAAAGTAAGGAAGATCAAGGAGAAAATGAAGACTTCACAAGATCGCCAGAAGAGTTACGCGGACAAGCGTCGCAGACTTTTGGAATTCGAACAGGGTGACCATGTATTTCTGAGAGTCACACCTACTACTGGAGTAGGTAGAGCCTTGAAATCGAAGAAGTTGACTCCGAAATTCATTGGACCATATCAGATTTCTGCACGAATTGGGCCGGTTGCTTATCGGATTGCATTACCTCCGATACTGTCCAATATCCATGACGTGTTTCATGTGTCGCAGTTGAGGAAATATCTCGCAGATCCATCTCACGTGATCGAACCAGACACAATCCAGCTAAAGGATAACCTGTCGTTCGAAGTACCACCCGTGAGAATTGATGACAGGAAGATTAAGCGGTTGAGGACCAAGGATGTTTCGTTGGTCAAGGTGATCTGGAACCCAATTACTGGAGATGCGACTTGGGAACTGGAGAGCAAGATGAGGGAACAACACCCAGAGTTATTTATCGATGCATAGTTTCGAGGACGAAACTAATTTTAGGGGGGGAGTAATGTAAGACCCATAATTTTAAAGTACCCTTTTATGTATTTTTGGTATATTTTGGATTTTGGCTCGGAGGCTTTTAAGCCAAAGTTAATAATATTTTGGAGTTTTATAATCAAAAAGATATTTCGATGCCAATTAGAATTTCTCGTCGATAAATAAATTGAATTTAACTGCGGAAAATACTTTACGGTTAATTTAAGGCGTTTCGGGTGAAAAGGTAATTTAATAAATATCTAGATTTTGAGATATTTGTTAAGTTATATTTATTTTATATATATATGTTTGCTTGGAGGGAAAAAGAAAGGAAAACTAGAAGGAAGGAAAAGGAAAGAAGGGAAAGTTGTTCACCACCACGCTACGGTGCTAGTGAACTAATTTGGAAGCGGCGTTGCGAGCGGAGATTTTACCGGAATTACTCGTGGTACCGGAAACGCGCGTTAAAGCTAACGTTGAGGTAAGGGCTCCTTCCAAACTTCTAGCTTGCATTAGGGACTTATCTGTAGTTGTGTGGGAAGGAATTTGTTAGGGTTAAATGTATCGATTTGGGGAAAAACGAAACTAGTGCGTTATGGGTAAAAACCTTAGAGTTAGGTTTTGTTTATAGTGATGAATGTTTCGTGGTAAATGAATTTGAATGTCATTGTGTATGATTATGGGTAAATGAAATTTGATGTATCTGGGTGTTATGTTGCGTGATTTGTGTTCGGTATATTCGGTGTGTTCGTACTTGATGTTTGTTAATTGGTGTGGTTGTTGTGAATTATGGTTTGAATGTGAAAGTATGTTTGAATTTGTTTCTGTGGAATTTGAAAACCATTAGAGTTAAACGAGTATTAAAAATGGGGAATCTTTTAATACCTCGGTTTACTTAATGTGTATTTGAGGAAAATGTTTAAGTTAACTGGGCGTTGAGAATGGGGAATCTCTTAATGTCTCGGTTACTTAACTATCGTTTTTGAAAATCGTTTCGGTAAATGAGTATTAAGAATGGGGAATCTCTTAATGACTCGTTTACTGAATGTTTTGCGAGAAAACCGTTTAAGTCAAAAGTATATTAAGAATGGGGAATCTCTTAATATGACTGTTTGCTTAACGTTTTGTTTTGAAAATCATTAAGTTAAATCGGTATTAAGAACGGGGAATCTCTTAATGACTTATTTAATTAATGTTGTTTGAAAGTCGTTTAAGTTAAATGGGTATTAAAAATGGGGAATCTTTTAATATCTGCATTTGCTTAACGATTGTTGTGAATGGAGTCTGTGTATGCTCATGCATTTCATTTGGTAAATTGTGTCGACCCGTGATAGGTGACACCTTGGTAAACTGTACGGACCCGTGATAGGTTGTACGTTTGCGATTTATATTTTAGTAAATCGTGTTGACCCGTGATAGGTGACACCTTGGTAAACTGTACTGACCCGTGATAGGTTGTACGTTTACGATTTACTATTTAGTAATTCGTGTTGACCCGTGATAGGTGACACCTTGGTAAACTGTACGGACCCGTGATAGGTTGTACGTTTGCGATTTACATTTTAGTAAATCGTGTTGACCCGTGATAGGTGACACCATGGTAACTGTACTGACCCGTGATAGGTGGTACATTTACGATTTACATTTTTGGTGAATTGTGCTGACCCGTGATAGGTGGCACCTTGGTAAACTGTACGGACCCGTGATAGGTTGTACGTTTGCGATTTATATTTTAGTAAATCGTGTTGACCCGTGATAGGTGACACCATGGTAACTGTACTGACCCGTGATAGGTGGTACATTTACGATTCCCGCTTTTTCTTTTAGTAAATCGTGTTGACCCGTGATAGGTGACACCTCGGTAAACTGTACTGACCCGTGATAGGTGGTACGTTTATGATTTACGCATTTTAGTAAATCGTGCTGACCCGTGATAGGTGGCACCTCGGTAATTGGTACTTTGGCCTGCGATAGGCGGTACAATTATGATTTACGGCCCTTCGAGGAGGGTTTTGGTTTGGAATTCCGAGTCCATGCATTTTGGCATATACGCATTGCATTAGGGTGCCTGGCACGCGAGTCATGTTTGATTTGAGTTTATGATTGAGTGATTCGAATTTTGATTTATCGTGATAACTGAGATGAAGGTGTTAAGTGTTATGTGTTGTTTATTGTGTGTAAGTATGATGGTTATCGAACCTTCGTGTGTCGTAGTAATCGCGTAGGAATTGCTAAGTGTTAGGTTGTGGACTTGATTAGGAATGACTTAGGTTAATTCATGAATTTTTGGAAAACTGATCAGGGAAATCGATTTCCCAATCGATTGGATGGGTAAACAGGGACTTGGCCAATTCACAAAATCGATTAGCCAATCGATTTCGAAATCAATTTTCAAAGGAATCAGTTAAGAAATCGATTGCCCAATCGATTAGGCCTTAAGTCAGGGGCTCAGGAACCAATCAATCGATTTACCAATCGATTGAATTCAGCCCAGGATTCTGTTTTCATTAAGAATCCCTCACCAAATCGATTAGGAAATCGATTGGCTCGAAACCAGGGGCTCAGGAACCAATCAATCGATTTACCAATCGATTGAATTCAGCCCAGGATTCTGTTTTCATTAAAAATCTTCACCCCAATCGATTGCCCAATCGATTGGCTCAGTGAAAATCCTCATTTTTAGTTGTATGATTAATTGCTCATGAATCTATCCATGTTTTGTTTTATCATGTGTTAATTAGGAGATCGAGAACTGCATTTTACCTTCATTTTCATTGGCAATGTAATGTATGAACTTTTCGCACATTGAAAATCCTGTTAAGGTGCATGCTTAGTTAAAAAGTTGTTTTGAGCATTCAAAAACTTAATTGCTATGTGTTATCTGTTATTTTCTGGTTGGTGACCCTTTACACTATTGTGGAAATCTGGGCTTTGCCCTCAGATGAGAGTCAGGACGGCCCTACTGGTTCGTACCCTACGGACAGGGATGGAGATGGGAATGCTTGATTGCGGTTGTGTTAGGAGGATCTCACGGGGCGCGTGGAGATTACTCAGGGTGTATAGTTTTTGGTAGGATGATCAGATTAGGATGATGTATAGGGACTAGGGGTCCTTCTTTTTGGTTTGGAGTATTTTAGTTCTGGAAAACTGTACTTATACAAATATTATCAGTTTTATATCATCTTTGAATGGGTTCCATGTACCATTTGATGTTTATGTAGAAATGTTTTGGATTTGTAATTGGAGAAACTTTTCCGCTGCTTGTAAATTATAATGACTCAATTATTTATCCAAAAGCATTTCCTGATTTATTTCTTTGTTCGTTTTTAATTACTTCTAGAAAAAAAAAAAATATACCCTCGCTTTGAAAAACGGGGTGTTACAAAAATATGAGTGTATTTGAATATTTGAGTTATGGATTTGATAAAATTTGCATTATATTGAAGGTGATTATTAATTTTATGAGTTTTGATTGAAAATTTTGATGATTTTTTTGAATTTTTGTAGAAAAAAGGATAACATTGTTGAAATTTTCAAACATAAAATATCAAATTGTCACTTAAAATTAAAATAAATGACTAACTCAGGAAAAAAAAGAAGATAAAAGACTAAAACGTTAACTGAAATTAAGTTAAGGGACTACGGATGTAATTTTGCTTAAAAAAACATGTTCATTGCTTATATCAATTGAATGAATTTAATTATTAAACATATGTTATTGGGAAATAGTATCTCTATCATTAGTTTTTTTTTTCTTTCTCCTTGATTATATATAGAGTATGTTTTATAGAGTAATTGATTGTAAATATATTATAATGTTATAAAGTTGTTAGATGTGTTTAATATTTTAAAATTACTCTCTTTGTCAGACCTATTTGGTTTGAAAGAAATAGTTGAAATTGACAACGTACTTGAAATGTGTTTCATTTAACCAAACTAAATGAACTACGTTATTATTGACAAAATCTATATGTATATTTTATATGTAAATTATAGTGAGTAACTCTATGGTATTTTATTTCATAATTGAATGATAAATGTGATAGACATTTGATTTCATAATTGAATGATAAAAATTATATGTGTTAATTGATTTATTTTGTCATGCTAGGCTATTATGCTAAACTAATTGATTTTTGACATATTGTGTTTAAATAAGTAGTGAATGACTTAAAAATATTTATAGACTAAGTTTGAATATTGAGGGTGATTAATTAGATATTAGTTGTGTACTATTCACTACAAATTTTGAGGACGAAATTTCTCTAATGAGGGGAGAATTGTAAAACCCCAAATTTTATAATAAAATATTTTATTAATGAAATATGATTTTAAATATTTAATTTGGTTTAAAATTATTTTAGAATACATGTTAATAAATTTCGTGATTAGTTTTTGTTATATGGGTGCTTTAGATTATGTGCTACTTTTATACATATTGAACTACATGAGCAATCTAAATAACAAATATTATGTTTTATATATTTTTCTAAATAGTATTTTAGTGTAATATTTTAATGAATGAGATCTTAGTTAATGTAATATTTTTCTGTGCATTTGACTGATATTAAGTATGCACATAGTTATATTTCAATTATTTATAACTATTTTATATTTTTAGTTATTTTTTATAAATAATTATCTTGAGATAGAATTGATATTGTTTTTGATTTTGTTTATTTTATATACTTATTATGAAATTGTGATTTTATATATATTTATTATGATTTAATAATTAATATAAAATATTGATGATATTTATTTTTAAGTATGCACATAGTTATATTTCAATTATTTATAACTATTTTATATTTTTAGTTATTTTTTATAAATAATTATCTTGAGATAGAATTGATATTGTTTTTGATTTTGTTTATTTTATATACTTATTATGAAATTGTGATTTTATATATATTTATTATGATTTAATAATTAATATAAAATATTGATGTTATATTTATTTATTTTATAGTTTTGACTATTTTCTAATATGCTGGTATTATTATAATGTGAGTATTTTGAGAAATAAGTATAATTGTAGAGATTATTTTGAATGTGAGAGTTTCAATTATTAGTAATATGTTTTTTTATATTGATTATTTTAATTACTCTAATTTATAAAATATTAGTAATGTTTGGAAAACTGTGTTTAAAAAGAATATTAAAAAGGAGATAAAATAATTATTAATTTTGTTCTAACAAAATAAAAATAATAATAGTAAAACAAAAACATAAATAAAGGGACCAATGGGTTTGACTCATGTGTGAACCCTAATTGTTAATACAAATAAAACAAAAAACAAAAAGAATGGAGTTGGAACTTTGGAAGGGCAGCCGTAAAACCAAACAGGAAACACAACAATAACCTATCGTTTGACATCGGTAATCGATAACAGTTCCCGAAAACTTTCTCCATTTTCTCACAAATTTGAGTATGTTATTTCATTCATTTAACTCGTCAATTAAACATAATTTTCTAGATTTTTAACAACCCTGATTTCTCTCTAAAATACCCGACTTCTCCATTTGTTGAATTCGTTATTTTGCACCGTTCTCCTTCACCGTAAGTCCGATTTGAGTGAAACCAACACCAAAACGACCGTGTGAAAAGTTTCTATATTATCCACTGATTGGTTATCTTATTTATGGTAATTTTCCTTGACCGAATTTCGAATTTAGTTTTTAGAGTATCTTCTCATAATTTATTTTTAATGTTTACCCATAAACTGTCGAGTTAGATCAATTGAAGGACAAAGAGTCAATGAACAAAGGTTGTTTGCTCATGGAATCGTATTTGTGTGTGAAAGCATCAAAATAAGATAAGGGGTGAGAGAGCATTTGAATTAATGAGTATAATATAATATGAGATGAACGGTAAAACCGTATTTTCCAACGATTCATTCGGGGCTCGCTACGTACGGCAGTAGCCCTTTGACTAATAAATTAATTAATGTAAAAATATGGGAATTGTGAGATTAAAATATGGAATAGAAATATTTGTAAGGTGTTGATGATTTAAATTCGTTAAATGTGTGGTATTTGATATTATTGTGATGTTGGATTTATTTTTATTAAATGTGAGATATTTGATATAATTGTGAAATTGGATGTCGAATGAATTTTATGTATATGTTTGATTACACGTGTTTATGTGATGTGATGATAAAAAGTGAATTCATTTTTATAAGTTTATGTGATTATGATGATGTATAATTAATAATAATGATGTTATAAATTTGTGATAAGCCTATGTGATGATGTACGGTTGATGATAGGGATGCTATAAATTTGTGATGAGTTTATGTAATGAGATATGATTAATGATAGTGATGTTGTGAATTTGTGATGATAATATTGAAGTAATCCCATATTTGGTGAAATAATTGTGATTCCAATTTGTGTTTGAGATGGCGGTCTTAATGGAGTATCATAGGCCAACGAGGGGAGAAAATAAATATTGAGAATTTGTGAAGTGAATATTATTTTGCCATCATATAGGTAGGGCCTGACAAGCCTAGTGATTTTGGGGAAGTACAACTGAATGAGTCTGATCGTGACGGTCTGTTGTCGAGCCTTAAGGAAAGATTGTTAGACCTTGGAGGTATTCGGGTGGGGAATTCCTAGGTGACTTGGAGGTAGCATTCCAAATGTCGGGAGCTACCACGCAACACATGTTTACCTCGACTGTCACGTATATATGTCTCAGTTTGAGTTGAGGGGATCTATGAGGACAGTGCCAATTTGAATTGTCCGTCCACCGGGATGGTGGCATAGTATCAAGCCTTCTAACCAAGTACTTCAGAGTTAGAATGGTACCACATTGTGAAGTAGAGTCTAAGCTCATGCATAGCATTCTATTTACTTGTGATTGTTTTGTTGTGATTAATGTGTTTCAAAAGTAACAATAATTACTCTTAGATTGTTTGATGCATATTATAATGAGATGATTATTTTGCTTTAGTGACTTTGATGTTATAATAAGATACTATTTACTTAAATATTTTGATATATCGTAATGTGATTATGATACGTTCTATTATGATTGTTTGCATGTTCTTCTTCCTTATATTATACTATGAACATGATTTCGAAACTCACCTCCTTCGTTGTTTTTGTTTGACTGGCTTGGCCCTGTGTTTATAAAATTATAGTTATTACAGGTTAATGAGTCTTGAAGTTTAGGTTTGGGAGAAACCCCGCTCTAATAGGTGATACCGGGAATGAGAGTCATAAGTTTATTTTTATTTATTTAATTAGAAACAACTTTTTAGATGAAAATCTTATAAGTACAAGTAAACTTTTGGAATTAAGAAATTATAGTTAAATCAAGTTTATGGAGATTGAATTGTTTTATGAGTGGAAAAAGTTTAAATTGTTTCCTTTAAATTGTTTCCTTATAAAAGTTTTTATTTTGTTGAAAACAAATTTTCCTTATCCTCTGCGAATTAAAATTTTAAAAATTTTTGTATGAATTATTATATATTATTTTGGAGTTTAGGGTGTCACATTAGTGGTATAAGAGCAGGTCTGTCCAATCAGGCCGAGTGGATTGAGTGTCGATTCAATGTGAGTCCAATGTCAGTCGTGTCAATTGTGTTTTCTTATGTATTAATTATTTTCACTATCGTGTTTTTTTTCTCGTTATATTATTGTGTTATGTGATGTATGCCTTTGTAAAATATGAAATAGTTATAAATAATTAAAATATAATTGTGTGCACGCTTATCATTTAGTCAAATGCCAAGAAAGTATTTTAACACTTATCAATGCACATGTACACGTTAAATCACCTAAAATCTTATTCTCTAAAACACACACACTAAAATACTATTATTTATATAAAAATATATAAAATAATAAAATATAACATATATTATTTATATCACATATTTAGTAAAATATGTATAAGATTTGCAAATCATCGAAACCACACGTATTAGAAAAATTAAATAAGAAATACTTAAATAAGGACACATATTTTATTTAAAAAATTAAATATTCATAAGCACGCAAACTTAAATAAGCACACATAGTTTATTAAAAAATTAAATATTCATATGCACACATACTTAAATAAGCACACACATTTAATTAAAAAAATTAAATAATCACACATATTCACGTTTCTTATGGTTATGATTCTAGAGATAATTTATATAATTCTTATATATATATATCTTTCATTGACAATAAAACTTGTATTATTTGTGTTTTAGTATTTCTTGCATAAGAATAATCATTGAAAATGAATAAACTACATGTTTGTCTAGAATGCGGCAGATCATTCTCAAGTCCCTCAGTCTTGGGTAGTCATAAAAGAGTTCACACCCAAACACCTACACGATGTGATCAATGTGGTGAAATATTTCCATCTGCTCAAGCTTGTTGTGGCCATAAGAAAGGCCATATGAGAGTAATGTATCCTTCACCACCACCAAAACCAATACCTGCCGTGCCTTTTAAATGTGTATATTGTCCAAGCATATTTTCAACTTCTGAAGAACGTTCCAACCATACTGCTGAGAAACACTAATTTGAATACTTTTTCGTGAAGATATACGGGACATCAATACATTATTGCATGCAAAAGTTATATTTAGGAATAATTATTTGATCAGACTTTTCTCTTATATTTTAAGATTTCATCTTATTATTAAGAATTTTAGGCTACTTATTAGAATTAGTTTTTCAACTTTATATTCTAAGGTTTCATTATAATTATTATTGGTGCATGCATGTACGCTAAATTGTCAAAACTATTAATAAATTCTGTTATTATATTATTATGGATAAATTATATGGTTAGCTTTGTCTTTCTGCACTATTCTCAAGTTCGAATTTTCTACACAAAATTTGCTTATATGATGTTTTTAAAAATAAACGTCATACATTTAAGTTTATGCTTTTCCATATTTATTATCCAAATTAAGGCAACTTAAATTTTTTCTAAATAGATCTGGTTTCTTCAAAATCCTTCCTAATCAATATATATATTTATTTATATTTTTAAAAATTTATAAATAAATAAATTAAACAAAAATAAAAATCATAAATTTGTGGAGAGTTTAATATCTTTTTAAATATTTGAAGTTGTGTAATTAAGGAATAGATAATATGTATTTTGAAAAATATAACTATTATAATTTTATTACAAACATTGAAAAATATGATAATTTAGGAATCAATTTTTAATAATTTATAGTTTTTTATTTAAGTTATTCTAAATGTTTAACTTTAATGTCTCCAACAAAAAAATTCAAAAAAAAATATGTAATTAAAAAATATATATTAAATAAATATTGTGGGACCTAATATATAATACATCAAAAAAAATAATACCTTTTTAACAATTACTCTCGAGTTTTAAAAAAAAATCATTAAATTTTGAAGTAATTAAAAAATTATGGATTACATGTTTCATATAGTTATGATTTTAGAGATAATTTTTATAATTCCTAAATAGAAATACTTAAATAAGAAATATTTTTAGGGCTAGTTGTACACATGAATTTACTATTCGTAATTATAATTAAATATTTGATTCAACTATATATGTGACACCCTAAAACCCAAAATGAAAAATATAATATTTTATACTAGATTTTTTTAGTAAAATTTGCAGAGGATAAAGAATATTTGTTTACAAGGAAATAAAAACTTTTGTAACTAATTTAGAATATCACGTTTCTCGAAGTACACATGGAACAATTCAAACTTTATTACTCAATTAAAACAATTTAATCTCAATGAACTTGATTTAACTATAAATTCCTATTTTAATTCCAAAAACTTACTAGTACCAAGGTTTTCCTATAAAAAGTCATTTGTAATTACATAACTAAAATATAAATTACAACTCTTAATTCTCGGTATCACCTATCAAAGCGGGGTTTCTCCCAAACTTGAACTTCAAGACTCATTAACTTGTAATAAGTGCGATTTCGCAAACACAAGGCCAAGCCAGTCAAACACAACCAACGAAGGAGGTGAGTTTCGAAATCATGTTGATAGTATAATATAAGTAAGAAGAACACACGAACAATCATAATAGAACCGTATCATTACACAAACATTCGTCAAGAAAATATCACATTAAAAGGTCAAAATCACTTAAATAAAATCAACAAATTTCACTGTAACATCAAATCGTCTAAGAGAAATTATTATCTCACACGATTCACATTAATCACAACAAAACAATCACAAAAAATGTAATGATATGCATAAGCTTAGACTCTACATCACAATATGGTACCATTCTAACTCTGAAGTACTTGATTAGGAGGCTTGATACTATGCCACCATCCCGGTGGACGGACAATTCAAATTGGCTCTGTCCTCATAGATCCCCTCAACTTAACCCGAGACACATATAGACGACAGTCGAAGTAAACGTGTGTTGCATGGTAGCTCCTGACATTTGGAGTGCGACCTCCAAGTCACCTAGGAATTTCCCACCCTAATACCTCCAAGGTCTAACAATCTTGCCTTAAGGTTCAACAGCAGACCGCCACGATTAGGCTCATTCAGTTGTATTTCCCTGTAATGACAAAATAATATTCACTTCACAATTTTTCAGTATTGAATTTCTCTCCTCGTTGGCCTATGATACTCCATTAAGACTTTTATTTCAAACACAAATTAAAATCACAATTATTTCACCACTATGGCGTTACTTCAATATTCTCATCACAAATTCAGGACATCACTATCACTAATCATATTTGATCACATAAACTCATCAAAATGAATTCGCCATTTATTATCACATCACAAAGACTCTTCTAATCAAACATATACATAAAATTCATTCGACATTCAATATCACAACAATATAAAATAGCACACATTTAACGAAATTTAATCAATCAACACCTTATAAATATTTTTATTCCATATTTTATTCTCACAATTTCCATATTTGTACATTAATTAATTTATCCCTCAAAGGGCTACTGCCATGCGTAGCAAGCCCCACATGAATCGTTGGGAAATACGATATTCCTATTCATCTCACAATATATTATACTCATGAATTCAAACACTCTATCACCCTTACCGTATCTCGACGCTTTCATGCACGAATATGATTCCACGAGCAAACAACATTTGTTCTTTGACTCTTTGTTCTTCAATAGATCTAACTCAACAGTTTATAGGTAAATGTCGAAAATAGATTTTGAGAAGAAACTCTAAAAAATATTTTTGAAATTCGGTCAAGGAAACATACCATAAATCAGAAAACCAATCAATGGATAAAATAGCCATTTTCCACACAATCATTTTTGCGTTGGTTTCACTTGCGACACCCTAAACCCCAAAATAATATATATAATAATTTATATCATATTTCTATTAAATTTGCAGCGAATAAATAAAAATATGTTTCCAAGAAAATAAAAACTTTAATTTTAAAATTAGGATATCACGTTTCTCAAAAATCAAAAGGAACACTTTAAACTTCTTTACTCCATAGTGCAATCTCAATAAGCTTGATTTAAGTATAATTACTTGATTTAGTTTTAAAAACTTACTAGTACTTATATGGTTTTCATACAAAAGTCATTTCAAAATAAATAAGTAAAATACGAATTACAACCCTTATTCCCGATATCACCTATCAGAGCGGGGTTCCTCCCAAACTTGAACTTCAAGACTCATTAACCTGTAACAACTGCGATTTCACAATGCAGGGCCAAACAAGTCAAACACAGACAACGAAGGAGGTGAGTTTCGAAATCATGTTAATAGTATAATATAAGTAAGAAGAACACGCAACAATCATAATAGACTGTATCATAATCACATTACGATATATCAAAAAATTTAAGTAAATAGTATCATATTATAACATCAAATTCACTCAAGTAAAATAATCATCTCATTATAATATGCATCAAATCATCAAAGAATAATTATTATTACTTTTGAAACACATCAATCACAACGAAACAATCACAAGGAAATGCAATGATATGCATGAGCTTAGACTCTACTTCACAATGTGGTACCATTCTAACTGTGAAGTACTTGGTTAGGAGGCTTGATACTATGTCACCATCCTGGTGGACAGACAATTCAAATTGGCCATGTCCTCATAGATCCCCTTAACTCAACTCGAGACACATATACACGACAGTCGAGGTAAACGTGTGTTGTGTGGTAGCTCCCGACATTTCGAGTGCTACCTCCAAGTCATCTAGGAATTCCCCACCCGAATACCTCCAAGGTCTAACAGTTTTGCCTTAAGGCTCAACAATAGACCGCCACGATCAGGCTCATTCAGTTGTACTTCCCCGAAATCACTAGGCTTGTCAAACCCTACCAATATGATGACAAAATAATCTCCACTTCACAAATTCTAAATATTTATTTTCTACCCTCGTTGGCCTATGGTACTCAATTAAGACCTTTATCTCAAACACAAATTAGATTCACAATATTGTCGTCACAATTTCTAACATCATTATCATTAATTACACGTCATCACATATTCTCATCACAATCTTATAACATCAATCTCATCAATCATACATCATCACATAGACTTATCACAAATTTATAACATCATTGTTATTAATTATACATCATCATAATCACATAAAACTTATCAAAATGCATCCACCTTTTACTATCACATCACCTAAACATGTCTAATCAAAGATATTCATAAAATGCATTTGACATCCTATATCACAATAATATTAAATATCACACATTTAGTAATAATAAATCAAATATCACAATAATGACAAATGCCACACATTTAACAAAATTAAATCAAATATCATAATAATATCAAATGCACAACATTTAATGAAATTAAATCAAATATCACAATAATATTAAATACCACACATTTAACGAATCAATCAACACCTTATAAGTATTTTTATTCCATATTTTAATCTCACAATTTCTATTTTGCATATTAATTAATTTATCACTCAAAGGGCTACTGTCGTACGTAGTGAGCCCCGGATGAATCGTTGGGAAATACGGTTTTCCGGTTCATCTCACAATATATTATACTCATGAATTCAAACGCTCTTACACCCCTTACCTTATTTCGATGCATTCACACACGACTACGATTCCACGAGCAAACAGCCTTTGTTCATTGACTCTTTGTCTTTCAATCGATCTAACTCGACAGTTTATGTGTAAACGTTAAAAGTAAATTACGAGAACATACTTTAGAAACTAAATTCGAAATTCGGTCAAGTAAAATTACCATAAATCAGAAAACCAATCAGTGGATAATACAATCACTTTTCACATGGTCGTTTTGGCGTTGGTTTCACTCAAATCGGGCTTACGGTGTAGGAGAACAGTGCAACATAACGAATTCTACAAACAAAGAAGTCTGGTATTTTAGAGAGAAATTGTGATTGTTAAAAATCTGAGGAAGTGTGTTTATTTGACAACTTAAATGGATAAAACAACATACTGAAATTTGGACGAGGACGGAGAAAATTTTCTGCAACAATTATTGTTCGTCGGTGTCAATTTCCATATTTTTACATTAATCCATTTATCACTCAAAGGGCTACTGCCGTACGTAGCGAGCCCCGGATGAATCGTTGGAAAATACGGTTTTCCCGTTCATATCACAATATATTATACTCATGAATTCAAACGGTCTCTCAACCCTTATCTTATTTTGACGCTTTCACACGCGATTACGATTCCACGAGCAAACAATCTTTGTTCTTTAACTCTTTGTCCTTTAACCGATCTAACTCGACTGTTTATGGGTAAACGTCAAAATAAATTATGAGAAGATACTCTAAAAACCAAATTCGAAATTCGGTCAAAGAAAATTAACATGAATCAGAAAACCAATCAGTGGATAATATAGCCACTTTTCACACGGTCGTTTTGGCGTTGGTTTCACACAAATCGGACTTATGGTGAAGGAGAACGTTGCAAAATAACGAATTCTACAAATGGAGAAACTTTTCTAGAACAATTATTGATCACTGGTGCCAATTTTTTTTGTAATTTTGTTCCAATTCCTCGTGGGAGGAGCAACAGCTGCCGTGCAATACCTTTCTCTTCCTCTATTTTTTTGTTTGGTTTTATTCTTTAATTAGGTTTTACTTGACTTATTCCATGAAACACATTTAATCTTTTTTTTTTTTTAATAAAACCAACAATTACCAAAGTTATTTTTTTTTAAATATTTTTTATTAACAAAATTCAATTACTAATATTTCAAAAATAATACTTGGTAAATTAGAGAAATTAAAATAATTAACCTTTAATAAAATACATATTATGAACAACCCAAACTCTCATATTCAAATTAATCACTATAATTATACTTATTTTTCAAAATACGCACGTTATAATAATATATCATTAGAGAATAGTCAAAATTATAAAATAAATATATATATAATAATACTTTATATTAATTACTAAATCATACTAAATCATAATAAGTATATAAAAATAAAGAAAATCAAACACAATATTACCACTATCTCAAGATAATAATTTGTAAAATAAATAATTAAAATAAAATATATTTAGAATTAAATAAATATAATTAAGTACACATTTAATATTAGTCAAACGCATAAAAGAATGTTATATTATTTGGGTGCGCGAATATACACGCAAAATCACATAAAATCTTATTCTTCAAAATATTACACTAAAATACTATTACTTTTAAAAAAAAATATATAATATAATAAAATAAAATATTTATTATTTATATCGCTCATTTAATGTAATGTGTATCAAACTACCCCATCATAGAAAATATCCATATAACGAAAATTAATCACAAAATTTATTAACATATATTTGATAATAATTTTAACATCAAATTAATTATTTAAAATCCTATTTAATTAATAAAATATTTTATCATAAAATTTAGGGTGTTACAATTCTCCTCTCGTTAAAGAAATTTCGTCCTCGAAATTTGAAGTGAACAACAACCGAACTGACACAATATTTAAGGTATTCACTACTTTTTTAAGCACAATATGTCCAAAAATCAATTAGTTTAGCATAATAGGCTAACATGACACAATAAATCAATTAAACACATCATATTCAACAACAACATACCATATTCAGTTGCATCAAATAACACATATCAAATATGCTTTCAACTTCAACTAATTTCTTAAACAATATTGTATCCGTTTTACTCTCCTTAAAGAATGTCTAAATAAAAAAAAATGCTCTACAGGTTTCACAAAAGTTAGACATATAGAAAAACATTTAAAATATTTCACACCTTCAAGAATTACAAATAGAAATGCATAACAGCTCAATGACATACAATCACTTAATCTTTAAAAAAATTGGGTGTATAATAATAGTGAAATAAGATAAATATTTTCACATATAATTAAACACTCTCAAAGTCCAACTTAATTTTCAAAGTCTTATAAACAAAATTCATTTATAGAAATCATACAATAGTTCTAGTCCTTATGAAATGAGATAATATAGAACAAATAAGATACTAACAAAATGTTCTTATTCATTTTAAACAAATTAGTTACAATATCAAACATACTTATTTAAATGTTTAATTTAAGTACAAACCACTAACCAAATATTCGCGTCACGTAATCAATTATTAGCATTCAACATTGATGTCACATAAGACTCATAACCACTAAAGTTGTATTAGAGATGAACACCTAACTATTTCCAAAATAAAATTAACCAATATTTATAACAATAATAACAATGGGTTATTGTTGCCTCTTTTATTGACAATGAATCATCGGGGTAGCTAGTCCCTCCTACTCATGTAGTCAACTACTTAAGGAAACCATAACTGTAATCATTCAAATTCAAACATGGGTAATTAAAAGTATCTTTAATGTGGTTCAAGAGTGCGAAGGCGGCGCCACAACTCCTACTCCTTACTTCAAGTTAAAAATTCACTTAATTACACCTTCACAATAATTTATTTGTAATTTACAACTAGTTACAACAACAAAAGAAAGACCACTAACATCAATATATAACCAATAATTCGATTGAAGAAGTATAAAACTATTTCACTTTTAGATGCTCTTGACTACTCTAACTCTATACACCAATTCCAAAAAATTAGAACACCTGAAACACGGACAATTTAATATTTACATAATCATATACACATTCAAATAACTAATCCAAAAATTAGCACCAAGATTTTACGTTCATCTCATAACTCAAACGATGATTCTAAAAATGAAACATATTCTCATAGAGGTCTACTCTAAATAGATCACGATTAAATTTTCTTTTACATTAACCATCACTTAAAAGTTACAACAAATGGAAGCACATATAGATTTTCCAAGTAGAAGATAAGATAAATAATTATTTACTAGAAGATACAACACATTACCAAACCAAATTGAATCAGGTAGTGCAAAAACCACTTTAAGGTTACAACACATCATTCTAAAAATTGATTTCTATACTTAATTATTATTAAAAAATATCACTAACCATTTAGCACCCAAAAAAAAAATTAAGAATTCTAAATTTTTCTTTAAATTATTTTTCAAAAATTCAAGTCTAAATAAAAACAACTAAGATAAATCAGGTTTCTAAATACAATACAAATAAAATAAATCACGGTATTTTTAAAATCTATAAGATTTCTAAAAATTCATTCGTACTTTAATCATCAAAACACATTTCTAAATAGTTAATCAACGTAAAAATTATTATTTTCAACTTATATTTTGAAATAAAATTTAAACTATATATATAGATAGATAGGAAATTTTCCAATTAATTAACACTTCCAAAATAGTTTCCATTTATTTTCTTATTTTATCAGACTTACAAAACAAAATTGTATATTTATATACATTAAAGTATTGCACATGACACAAAACATAAGACATGTTGGTTATGATAATGAATTAAACTAATTCATAAATCTACAAAATAATAGCCTCCCGTCACACTAGCTACTCAACATGCTTGTTGATACATCCCTCAGTTTCTACCAGGCCACGAAATTGGTCCAAAACATAACACACCATCAATTTTTAAATATTTTGGAGTTATGTTCTAATCTTAAAATTTGAGTCTCAAATAAAAATTGCAATTTTATAATTAATAAAAAAATTGATAAAATAAATTTTAGTTTCTATATGCATACCAATCTACATGATGCACTCTACGCATACATGATGCGCTCTACACATACCAATCTAATGCATACCATTTTTTTAGGTTAATTCATATAACAAAAAAAGATGTACAATCAACATGTTACCTTCCTATATTAAACTCAAATATACATTTCGACAGTGAAAACCCAACAACTACAATTCTAAAAAAAAAAAAAACAAAATCTACTCGTAAAATACATCAATTATAGAATCTAAAATTTAGATAACTTTTCAAAAAAAAAAATCACTATTGAGAAGACTTTTAAAAACTTTATTTTTTTTTCCTTCACTTTCTCAATTAGTAGACATTTTATCATTAATACTATTGTAAATCACTGAAGAGTTCTTAAAATCTAAAACTCTAACACCGAGTCAAACTCTAATGAGTTCATAATATCATAATCAAACAATCAATCATTTCAAATAAATATCCCAACACCCTCACACGATTCAATATTCACACCAGTCCTTAAACCAATATAACAACAACTCTTTTCAATTTTCTTAAAAACAAGACATAGTAAAATATGCTGTAATTTTTAAGCTGTTTTAAACATTAAATAAAATCAGTAGTATATAATTATTGTTATTTTATAAATCAAAAAAATTTCAACTCAATTTAATTTATTTAAAATAATCAAGAGTAATTCAAACAAAGTTATTTTCATCATACAAAATAAGTAAACTTTAACTCCTTCAAAATGTCATTTTTTAAAAATTTATAAGTTCTACCAACCTCTAATATTTAAGAATTCCTATTGCTAATAATAAGAATTTCATATATTTAAAATCACGACGGACATTCTAAATTGTTTTCAAACCAATATCAAAACTCTACTCATCTAGATACAACCATCAATACTTTCAAGTGATTTAAAGTTAACATTCACAATTTAAAATCAATCTTTTTTTTTTCTTAACACAAGCCAACATAAAATCAAAATAAAAACTTTTTTAGTTAAAATTAAAACTTTAAACAAAAGTGACATATTTTTTATCTAACTCAAAGTTTAGAACGAAACATTTGTTTTTCTTCTCTAAATTGAGTTTCAACAAAAATAATAATAATCTGTACATAGTAAAAGTCAATACTTGAAGTTTTAAACATATAATTATACAGAAATCAATGTTTCAATCAATTAGTTATTAGATCATACACTTTAAACAGATTCATATCAAGACTAAATATTTTAAATTGAATAAGTGTGAAAATGGAACTTTAAAACAATTAACTGGCGAGGTCTGACAGTTGCTCATTAAGATTACGTGAATAAGATTAATAACTTGAAACATACAGCAAGTCCATCAAAATTATTATTTCCAACTATTCACATAAAACAAGAGTGCAAAAATCATAGTTCGGTAGACAATCAATAATAAGCAACAAGTAACTAACATAATCTTGTCAACAATTAAAATTAACTCAAATCTTAACAAGTAATTTAATGGTTTATTTACTCACTTAGGTAGGAATTTAGAAGCCATAACACAATTAGAGTAAGCAAATAATAAGCAGTTAATTAGTAATCTTGAAAAAATGTATAATAATACAAAAGCATATAACACTTAACACAATAATATAACAGGAAAACCATCATAGTGAAAATAATTATTACACAAGAAAACACAATGGACACGACTGACATTCCATTAACATTGAGTCGACATTCGACCCACTCGGCATGATTTGACAGACCTGCTCTGATACCACTAATATGACACCCTAAACCTCAAAATAACATTTATAATAATATATACTAAATTATTTGAAGAAAACTTGCAGCGGATAAAGAAAATCAGTTAAAGAGAATAAAAACTTTAATATCTAATTTAGGATATCACGTTTCTCTAAATACACATGTAAAAATTCAACCTTGTTCTTCAATTAAAAAAGTGGAATATCAATGAACTTGATTTAACTAGAATTTCTTGATTTAATTCCTAAGACTTACTCGTACTAAGTCTTAATATAAAAAGTCATACGTAATAACATAAGTAAAATATACATTACAACTCTTAATTCCCGGTATCACCTATCAGAGCAGGGTTTCTCCCAAACTTTAACTTCGAGACTCATTAACCTATAATAATAGTGATTTCACAAACGCAGGGCCAAGCCAGTCAAACACAAACAACGAAGGAGGTGTGTTTTGAAATCATGTTGATAGTATAATATAAATAAGAGGAATACGCAATTAATCATCAATAAACCGTATCATTACACAAACATTCTTCAAGGAAAAACATCACATTGTATAGTCAAAATCAAGGAAAATCAATACACTTCATTGTAACATCAAATTATCGCAAAAATTATTATCACACATAATACATATTAATCACAAAAAAACAATCACAAGAAAATGCAAAGCTATGCATGAGCTTAGACTCTACTTAACAATGTCGTACCATTCTAACTCTGAAGTACTTGGTTAGGAGGCTTGATACTATGCAACCATCCTGGTGGACGGACAATTCAAATTGGCCATGTCCTCATAGATCCCCTCAACTCAACCCAAGACACATATACGTGGAAATCGAGGTAAACGTGTGTTGCATGGTAGTTCCCAACATTTGGAGTGCTACCTCTAAGTCACCTAAGAATTCCCCACCCGAATACCTCCAAGGTCTAAAAATCTTGCCTTAAGGGTCGACAACAGACCGCCACGATCAAGCTCATTCAGTTGTACTTCCCCAGAATCACTATGCTTGTCCGGCCCTACCTATATGATGACAAAATATTCTTCACTTCACAAATTCTCAATATTTATTTTCTCCCCTTGTTGGCCTATGATACTCCATTAAGACCGTCATCTCAAACACAAATTAGAATCACAATTATTTCACCAACTATGGGTTATTTCAATATTGTCATCACAAATTCACAACATCCTTATTATTAATCATATCTCATCACATAAACTCATCACAAATTTATAACATCATTATTATTAATTATACATCATCATAATCACATAAACTTATCAAAATGAATTCACTTTTTATTATCACATCACATAGACACGTCTAATCAAACATATACATAAAATTCATTCGACATCCAATATCACAATAATAGCAAATATCTCACATTTAATAAAAATAAATCACACATCACAAGAATATCAAATACCACACATATAACGAAGTTAAATCAATCAACACCTTAAAAATATTTATGTTCCATATTTTAATCTCACAATTCCCATATTTTTACATTAATCAATTTATCACCCAAAGGGCTACTGCCGTATGTTGCGAATCCCGGATGAATCGTTGGAAAATACGGTTTCCCCATTCATCTCACAATATATTATACTCATGAATCCAAACACTCTCTCACCCCTTACCTTATTTCGACGCTTTCACACGCGAATACGATTCCACGAGCAAACAATATTTGTTATTTGACTCTTTGTCATTTAATCGATCTAACTCGACTGTTTATGGGTAAACGTCATAATAAATTATGAGAAGATACTCTAAAAACCAAATTCGAAATTCGGTCAAAGAAAATTACCATGAATCACAAAACAAATCAGTGGATAATATAGCCACTTTTCACACGGTCATTTTGGCGTTGGTTTCACACAAATCGGACTTACGGTGAAGGAGAACGGTGCAAAATAACGAATTCTAAAAACGGAGAAACTTTTCTGGAACACTTGTTGATCACCGGTGTCAATTTTCTTCTAATTTTGATAATAATTTTAACATTATATTAATTATTTAAAATCCTATTTAATTAATAAAATAGTTATCATAGAATTTAGGGTGTTACGTTGTTTATCGTTGTTTTGGATGATATATTATTCTCATATGGGCAGCACAAGCTTGAGCTGATGGAAATATTTCACCACATTGATCACATCGTGTAGGTGTTTGGGTGTGAACTTTTTTATGTCTACTCAAGGCCAAGGCACTTGAGAACGATCTACCGCATTCTAGACAAACATGTAGTGGATTCATTTTCAATGATTATTCTTATGCAAGAAATACTATAAAATAAAATAATACAAGTTTTGTTGTCAATGAAAAAGGGATATATATATATATATATATATATATATTCATGTGTGTGTATATATAAATATTATTGAATCAAATATTTAATTATAATTACGAATATTATATTCATGTGTATAGTTAGCCCTAAAAATATTTCTTATTTTAGTATTTCTATTTTGGAATTATATAAATTATCTCTAGAATCATAATTATATGAAACATGTAATCCATTATTTCCTACCAAAAAATTAAATAAAAAATACTAATTAATTTTTTAATTACTTCTAAATTTATTGAATTTTTTTTAAAACTCGAGAATAATTTTTAAATATTTTATTTTTATGTTGTATAATATATTTGGTCCCACAATATTTATTTGATATATATTACTTAATTACATAATATTTTCGATTTTTTTCTTGTAGACATTAAAGTTTCACATTTAGAATAACTTAAATAAAAAATTATTTAAATTATTAAAAATTGATTCCTAAATTATACTATTTTTTAATGTTTGGAATAAAACTATAATAGTTATATTTTTCAAAATACATATTATCTATTTCTTAATTACATAACTTCAAATATTTAAAAAGATATTAAACTCCAAAAATATATGATTTTTATTTTTGTTTAATTTATTTAAGTAACATTTTTTTAATATCTAAACAAAGTTAAATAACAAACTAACGTTTTAATTTTTAAAAGTAATTGTGCCAAAATTATGTGAATTTTAAATAATTTGATATCGGCTAAAAAAAGATAATCTCAAGTTATATAAGATCTAACTCTTAATTATGTAATTTTTGAAATAAATAATTAAAAGATATTTTTCACTTTATTGAAATAGGTTGTTTAATGTATTTTGAAGTTATATAATATGTCAATCTTAATTATATAAATTTAGATTAAATAATTTTTAAAAGATATTATACCTTCCAAAAAACAATATTTCAAATTTTTTTAAATGATACAATATAAATTATGTATCTTGATAATTTGTTCAACTAAAATATAAATTTTTTATTTTCGATTAAAGTAAATAACTACTTAAAAACCTTAAACATTCGTTCCAAAATTGTATACATCGTATATTATAATAAGATGAAGGCTAAATTACATCTGCAGTCCCTTAACTTAATTTCAGGTAACGTTTTAGTCCTTTATATTTTTTTTCCTGAGTTGGTCCTTTATGTTAATTTTAAGTGACAATTTGATATTTTATGTTTTAAAATATCAATAATGTTGGTCCTTTATTCTAAAGATCTTCAAATTTTTCAAACAAAACCCATAAAATTCATTATCATCTTCAATAAAATACAAATTTAATCAAATTCATAACTTAAATCTTGAAATAAACTCATATTTTTATTCTTTATTTGATGTTGTTGGAGATGAAAATATGAGTGTATTTGAATATTTGAGTTATGGATTTGATAAAATTTGGATTATATTGAAGGTGATTATTAATTTTATGAGTTTTGATTGAAAATTTTGATGAGTTTTTTGAATTTTTGTATAAAAAGGAATAACATTGTTGATATTTTAAAACATAAAATATCAAATTGTCACTTAAAATTAAAATAAAGGACTAACTCGGAAAAAAAAAAAAAGAGATAATAGGCTAAAACGTTAACTGAAATTAAGTTAAGGGACCACAGATGTAATTTAGCCTAAAAAAAACATGTTCATTGCTTATATCAACTGAATGAATTTAATTATTAAACATATGTTATTGAGAAATACTATCTCTATCATTAGTTTTTTTTTCTTTCTCCTTGATTATATATAGAGTATGTTTTATAGAGTAATTGATTGTAAATCTATTATAATGTTATTAAGTATTTAGATGTGTTTAATATTTTAAAATTACTCTCTTTGTCAGACCTATGTTAAATTTGTTGAATCTTTGGTGATTTGATTTAAACTTTATTTTAAGGAGCAAAACTAGTAATATTTGGTTTGAAATAAATAGTTGAAATTGAAAACGTACTTGGAATGTGTTTCATTTAACCAAACTAAATGAACTACGTTATTATTGACAAAATCTATATGTGTATTTTATATGTAAATTATAGTGAGTAACTCTATGGTATTTTATTTCATAA
>NC_021165.2:35486939-35494329 GCF_000331145.2 Cicer arietinum
TAGTTATATTTCAATTATTTATAACTATTTTCTATTTTTAGTTATTTTTATACAAATAATTATCTTGAGATAGAATTGATATTGTGTTTGATTTCGTTTATTTTTATATACTTATTATGACATTGTGATTTTATATATATTTATTATGATTTAATAATTAATATAAAATATTGATGTTATATTTATTTATTTTATAATTTTGACTATTTTCTAATATGCTGGTATTATTATAATGTGAGTATTTTGAGAAATAAGTATAATTTTAGAGATTATTTTGAATGTGAGAGTTTCAATTATTAGTAATATGTTTTTTTATATTGATTATTTTAATTACTCTAATTTATAAAATATTAGTAATGTTTGGAAAACTGTGTTTGAAAGAATATTAAAAAGGAGATTAAATAATTATTAATTTTGTTCTAGCAAAATAAAAATAAAAATATTAAAACAAAAACATAAATAAAGGGATCAATGGGTTTGACTCATGTGTGAACCCTAATTGTTAATAAAATAAAATAAAAAGGGAGTTGGAACTTTGGAAGGGTAGCCGTAAAACCAAACAGGAAACACAACAATAACATCGTTTGACACCGGTAATCGATAACTGTTCCAGAAAACTTTCTCCATTTTCTGACAAATTTGAGTATGTAATTTCATTCATTTAACTCATCAATTAAACATAATTTTCTAAATTTTTAACAACTCTGATTTTCTCTAAAATACCCGACTTCTCCATTTGTTGAATTTGTTATTTTGCACCGTTCTCCTTCACCGTAAGTCCGATTTGAGTGAAACCAACACCAAAACGACCGTGTGAAAAGTTGCTATATTATCCACTAATTGGTTATCTGATTTATGATAATTTTCCTTGACCGAATTTCTAATTTAGTTTTTCAAGTATCTTCTCATAATTTATTTTTTATGTTTACCCATAAACTGTCGAGTTAGATCGATTGAAGGGCAAAGAGTCAATGAACAAAGGTTGTTTGCTCGTGAAATCGTATTTGTGTGTGAAAGCGTCGAAATAAGGTAAGGGGTGAGAGAGCATTTGAATTCATGAGTATAATATAATATGAGATGAACGGTAAAATCGTATTTTCCAACGATTCATTCGGGGCTCGCTACGTACAGCAGTAGCCCTTTGACTGATAAATTGATTAATGTAAAAATATGGGAATTGTGAGATTAAAATATGGAATAGAAATATTTATAAGGTGTTGATAGATTTAACTTCGTTAAATGTGTGGTATTTGATATTATTGTGATGTTAGATTTATTTTTATTAAATGTGAGATATTTGATATAATTGTGATATTGGATGTCGAATAAATTTTATGTATATGTTTGATTAGACATCTTTATGTGATGTGATAATAAAAAGTGAATTCATTTTGATAAGTTTATGTGATTATGATGATGTATAATTAATAATAATGATGTATAATTAATAATAATGATGTTATAAATTTGTGATAAGCATATGTGATGATGTATGGTTGATGGTAGTGATGCTATAAATTTGTGATGAGTTTATGTAATAAGATATGATTAATGATAGTGATATTGTGAATTTATGATGAGAATATTGAAGTAACCCCATATTTGGTGAAATAATTGTGATTCCAATTTGTGTTTGAGATGGTGGTCTTAATGGAGTACCATAGGCCAACAAGGGGAGAAAATAAATATTGAGAATTTGTGAAGTGAAGATTGTTTTGTCATCATATAGGTAGGGCCTGACAAGCCTAGTGATTCTGGGGAAGTGCAACAAAATGAGTCTGATCGTGGCGGTCTGCTGTCGAGCCTTAAGCCAAGATTGTTAGACCTTGAAGGTATTCGGGTGAGGAATTCCTAGGTGACTCGGAGGTAGCATTCCAAATGTCGGGAGCTACCACACAACACACGCTTACCTCAATTGTCACGATATGTGTCTCGGTTTGAGTTGATGCGATCTATGAGGACAGGGCCAATTTCAATTGTCCGTCCATTGGGAAGGTGACATAGTATCAAGCCTCCTAACCAAGTACTTCAGAGTTAGAATGGTACCACATTGTGAAGTAGAGTCTTAGCTCATGCATAGCATTGCATTTACTTGTGATTGTTTTGTTGTGATTAATAATGTGTTTCAAAAGTAATAATAATTACTCTTAGATGATTTGATGCATATTATAATGAGATGATTATTTTGCTTGAGTGACTTTGATGTTATAATAAGATACTATTTACTTAAATATTTTGATATATCGTAATGTGATTATGATACGTTCTATTATGATTGTTTGCATGTTCTTCTTACGTATATTATACTATGAACATGATTTCGAAATTCACCTCCTTCTTTGTTTGTGTTTGACTGGCTTGACCCTGTGTTTGCGAAATCGTAGTTATTACAGGTTAATGAGTCTTGAAGTTCAGGTTTGGGAGAAGCCTTAGGTTTGGAAAAATCTTATAAGTACAAGTATACTTCTGGAATTAAGAAATTATAGTTAAATCAAGTTTATGGAGATTGAATTGTTTTATGAGTGGAAAAAGTTTAAATTGTTTCCTTTTAATTTTGAGGATTGTGATATCATAAATTAGTTATAAAAGTTTTTATTTTCTTGAAAACAAATTTTCCTTATCCGCTGCGAATTAAAATTTTAAAAATTCTTGTATGAATTATTATATATTATTTTGGAGTTTAGGGTGTCACATTACTGGTATCAGAGCAGGTCTGTCCAATCAGGCCGAGTGGGGTTAAGTGTCGATTCAATGTGAGTCAAATGTCAATCATGTCAATTGTGTTTTCTTATGTATTAATTATTTTCACTATCGTGTTTGTTTTTCTCGTTATATTATTGTGTTATGTGATGTATGCCTTTGTAAAATATGAAATAGTTATAAGTAATTAAAATATAATTGTGTGCACGCTTATCATTTAGTCAAATGCCAAGAAAGTATTTTAACAGTTATCAATGCACATGTAGACGTAAAATCACCTAAAATCTTATTCTCTAAAACACTCACACTAAAATACTATTATTTATAGAAAAATATATAAAATAATAAAATATAACATATAACATATATTATTTATATCACATATTTAATAAAATATGTATAAGATTTGCAAATCATCGAAAGCGCACATATTAGAAAAATTAAATAAGGACACATATTTTATTTAAAAAATTAAATATTCATAAGCAGAAATATTCATTTTTAATTAAATATGCAATTAAATACTCATAAGCACGCAAACTTAAATAAGCACACATAGTTTATTAAAAAATTAAATATTCATATGCACACATACTTAAATAAGCATACACATTTAATTAAAAAAATTAAATAATCACACATATTCATGCTTCTTATGGTTATGATTCTAGAGATAATTATATATATATATATATATATATATATATATATATATATCTTTCATTGACAATAAAACTTGTATTATTTGTGTTTTAGTATTTCTTGCATAAGAATAATCATTGAAAATGAATAAACTACATGTTTGTCTAGAATGCGGCAGATCGTTCTCAAGTCCCTCGGTCTTGGGTAGTCATAGAAGAGTTCACACCCAAACACCTACACGATGTGATCAATGTGGTGAAATATTCCCATCTGCTCAAGCTTGTTGTGGCCATAAGAAAGGCCATATGAGAGTAATGTATCCTTCACCACCCCCAAAACCAATACCTGTCGTGCCTTTTAAATGTGTATATTGTCCAAGCATATTTTCAACTTCTGAAGAACGTTCCAACCACACTGCTGAGAAACACTAATTTGAATACTTTTTCGTGAAGATATACGGGACATCAATACATTATTGCATGCAAAAGTTATATTTAGGAATAATTATTTACAAACATTGAAAAATAGTATAATTTAGGGAACAATTTTTAATAACTTAAATAGTTTTTTATTAAAGTTATTCTAAATGTTGAAATTAAATGTATCCAACAAAAAATTCACGAAAATTATATAATTAAAAAATATATATTAAATAAATATTGTGGGACCTAATATATAATACATAAAAAAAAAATACCTTTTTAACAATTACTCTCGAGTTTTAAAAAAAATCATTAAATTTTGAAGTAATTAAAAAATTATGGATTACATGTTTCATATAGTTATGATTTTAGAGATAATTTATATATTTCCTAAATTGAAATACTTAAATAAGAAATATTTTTAGGGCTAGTTGTACACATGAATTTACTATTCGTAATTATAATTAAATATTTGATTCAACTATATATGTGACACCTTAAACCCCAAAATGAAAAATATAATATTTTATACTATATTTTTTTAGTAAAATTTGCAGAGGATAAAGAAAATTTGTTTACAAGGAAATAAAAACTTTTGTAACTAATTTATAATATCACGTTTCTCGAAGTACACATGGAACAATTCAAACTTTATTACTCAATTAAAACAATTTAATCTCAATGAACTTGATTTAACTATAAATTCCTATTTTAATTCCAAAAACTTACTAGTACTAAGGTTTTCATATAAAAATACATTTGTAATTACATAACTAAAATATAAATTACAACTCTTAATTCCCGGTATCACCTATCAAAGCGGGGTTTCTCCCAAACTTGAACTTCAAGACTCATTAAAATCACAATTATTTCACCAATATGGTGTTACTTCAATATTCTCATAAAAAATTCACGACATCACTATCACTAATCATATTTGATCAATATTCTCATTACAAATTCGCAAACACAAGGCCAAGTCTATCAAACACAAACCACAAATGAGGTGAGTTTCGAAATCATGTTGACAGTATAATATAAGTAAGAAGAACACACGAACAATCATAAAAGAACCGTATCATTACACAAACATTCGTCAAGAAAATATCACATTAAAAGGTCAAAATCACTCAAATAAAATCAACAAATTTCACTGTAACATCAAATCGTCTAAGAGAAATTATTATCCCACACGATTCACATTAATCACAACAAAACAATCACAAAAAATGTAATGCTACGCATGAGCTTAGACTCTACATCACAATGTGGTACCATTCTAACTCTGAAATACTTGATTAGGAGGTTTGATACTATGCCACCATCCCGGTGGACGGACAATTCAAATTGGCTCTTTCCTCATAGATCCCCTCAACTTAACCCGAGACACTTATACACGACAGTCGAGGTAAACGTGTGTTGCATAGTAGCTCCCGACATTTGGAGTGCAACCTCCAAGTCACCTAGGAATTCCCCACTCTAATACCTCCAAGGTCTAACAATCTTGCCTTAAGGTTCAACAGCAGACCACCACGATTAGGCTCATTCAGTTTTATTTCCCCGTAATGACAAAATAATCTTCACTTAACAATTTTTCAATATTGAATTTCTCTCCTCGTTGGCCTATGATACTCCATTAAGACTTTCATTTCAAACACAAATTAAAATCACAATTATTTCACCACTATAGCGTTACTTCAATATTCTCATCACAAATTCACGACATCATTATCACTAATCATATTTGATCACATAAACTCATCAAAATGAATTCACCATTTATTATCACATCACAAAGACTCGTCTAATCAAACATATACATAAAATTCATTCGACACCCAATATCACAACAATATCAAATAGCACACATTTAACGAAATTTAATCAATCAACACTCTATAAATATTTCTATTCCATATTTTATTCTCACAATTTCCATATTTGTACATAAATTAATTTATCCCTCAAAGGGCTACTGCCATACGTAGCAAGCCCCAGATGAATTGTTGGGAAATATGATATTCTTTCTCATCTCACAATATATTATACTGATGTATTCAAACACTCTATCACCCTTACGGTATTTCGACGCTTTCACGTACGAATATGATTCCACGAGCAAACAGCCTTTGTTATTCAATAGATCTAACTCGACAGTATATAGGTAAACATCGAAAATAGATTATGAGAAGAAACTCTATAAATTAATTTTGAAATTCGGTCAAGGAAACAAACCATAAATTAGAAAACCAATCAATGGATAAAATAGCCATTTTCCACACAATCATTTTTGCGTTGGTTTCACTTGTGACACCCTAAACCCCAAAATAATATATATAATAATTTATATCATATTTCTATTAAATTTGCAGCGGATAAATAAAAATATGTTTCCAAGAAAATAAAAACATTAATTTTTAATTTAGGATATCACGTTTCTCAAAAATCAAAAGGAACACTTTAAACTTCTTTACTCCATAGTGAAATCTCAATAAGCTTGATTTAAGTATAATTACTTGATTTAATTATAAAACTTATGAGTACTTATATGGTTTTCATACAAAAGTAGTTTCAAAATAAATAAGTAAATAACAAAAAACAACCCTTATTCCCGGTATC
The DNA here is from genome assembly GCF_000331145.2 of Cicer arietinum. Taxonomy (NCBI): domain Eukaryota; kingdom Viridiplantae; phylum Streptophyta; class Magnoliopsida; order Fabales; family Fabaceae; genus Cicer; species Cicer arietinum. The sequence goes on from NC_021165.2 coordinate 35,493,323, forward strand.
ATCTATTAGAGCGGGGTTCCTCCCAAACTTAAACTTCAAGACTCATTAACCTGTAACAACTGCGATTTCGCAACGCAGGGCCAAGGAAGTCATACACAAACAACAAATGAGGTGAGTTTCGAAATCATGTTAATAGTATAATATAAGTAAGAAGAACAAGCAATAATCATAATAGACCGTATCATAATCACATTACGATATATCAAAATATTTAAGTAAATTGTATCATATTATAACACCAAATTCACTCAAGTAAAATAATCATCTCATTATAATATGCAACAAATCATCAAAGAGTAATTATTATTACTTTTGAAACACATCAATCACAATGAAACAATCACAAGGAAATGTGTAACACCCCAAATTTTATAATAAACTATTTTATTAATTAAATAGGAATTTAGATAATTAATTTGGTGTTAAAATTATTTTATAATATATGTTGATTAGTTTTATGATTAATTTTCCTTATAGGCATGATTTCTGTGATGTGCTAATTTTATAAATATTAGATTACATGAGCGATATAAATAATAAATATTATATTTTACTCTTTGATCTATTTTTTTTGAAAAAATAATAGTATTTTAGTGTAATATATAGTTTAAAGAAAAAGATTTTATGCGATTTTACGTGCATATACGTGTACCCAATTAATGTAATATTTTTGTGTGCATTTGACTGATATTAAGTATGCACGTAGTTATATTTCCATTATTTATAACTACTTTCTATTTTTAGTTATTTCTTTTTATAAATAAAATCTTGAGATAAAATTGATATTGTGTTTGATTTATTTTATTTTTATATACTTGACATTGTGATTTTATATATATTTATTATGATTTAGTAATTAACATAAAGTGTTGGTGTAATATTTATTTATTTTATAATTTTGACTATTATCTAATATGATGGTATTATTATAATGTGAGTATTTTGAGAAATACGTATAATTGTAGATATTATTTTGAATGTGAGAGTTTTGATTATTAGTAATATAT
>NC_021165.2:35494977-35495904 GCF_000331145.2 Cicer arietinum
GGCGTCGAATCGTATTCATAGGTGAAAGCGTCGAAATAAGGTAAGGGGTGAGAGAGCGTTTGAATTCATGAGTATAATATATTGTGTGATGAACGGGAAAACCGTATTTCCCAACGATTCCTCCGGGGCTTGCTACGTACGGCAGTAGCCCTTTGAGTGATACATTAATTAATCTGCAAATAAGAAAATTGTGAGATTAAAATGTGAAATAGAAATATTTAAAAGGTGTTGATTGATTTAATTTCGTTAAATGGGTGATATTTTATATTATTGTGATATTTAACATTATTGTGATATTTGATATTATTGTGATATTTAAAATTATTGTGATATTTGATGTTATTGTGATATTTGATATCATTGTGATATTTGATTTCAAATGAATTTAGTGCATATGTTTGATTAAATGAGTTTATGTGAATGCAGTGTATAATGTAAGTTTATTTGATGATGATGTGTGATTTATAATATAAATATGTGATAAGTTTATGTGATGATAATGATGATGTTTGATTGATGATATTGATTCTATAAAATTGTGATGAGTTTATGTGATGAGATATGATTAATGATAGTGATATTGTGATGAGAATATTGAATTAAACTCATAGTTGATGAAATAATGGTGATTTCAAATTGTGTTTGAGATGACAATTTTAATGGAGTATCATATACCAACGAGGGGAGAAAATAAATATTGTGAATTTGCGAAGTGGATATTATTTTGTAATCATATAGATAGGGCCTGACAAGCCTAGTGATTCTGGGGAAGTACAACTGAATGAGCCTGATCATGGCGGTCTGCTGTCGAGCCTTAAGGCAAGATTGTTAGAACTTGGATGTATTCGAGTGGGGAATTCCTAGGTGACTTGGAGGTAGCACTCCAAATGTCGGGAGCTACCATGCAACACACGTTTACCTCGACTG
>NC_021165.2:35497063-35503747 GCF_000331145.2 Cicer arietinum
CGTGGTAGCTCCCGACATTTGGAGCGCTACCTCCAAGTCACCTAGGAATTCCCCACCCGAATACCTCCAAGGTCTAACAGTTTTGCCTTAAGGCTTAACAGTAGACCGCCACGATCAGACTCATTCAGTTGTACTTCCCCGAAATCACTAGGCTTGTCAGACCCTACCTATATGATGACAAAATCATCTCCACTTCAAAAATTCTCAATATTTATTTTCTCCCCTTGTTGGCCTATGGTACTCCATTAAGACTTTTATCTCAAACACAAATTGGAATCACAATATTCTCATCACAATTTCTAACATCACTATCATTAATTACACGTCATCACATATACTCATCACAATCTTATAACATCAATCTCATCAATCATACATCATGACATAGACTGATAATATCAAATGCCACACATTTAACGAAATTAAATTAAATATCACAATAATATCAAATGCCACACATTTAACGAAATTAAATTAAATATCACAATAATATCAAATGCCACACATTTAACGAAATTAAATTAAATATCACAATAATATCAAATGCCACACATTTAAAGAAATTAAATCAAATATCACAATAATATCAAATGCCCAACATTTAACGAAATTAAATCAAATATCACAATAATAATAAATACCACACATTTAACGAATCAATCAACACCTTATAAGTATTTTTATTCCATATTTTAATTTCACAAATTCTATTTTGCATATTAATTAATTTATCACTCAAAGGGCTACTGCCGTACGTAGCAAGCCCCAGATGAATCGCTGAGAAATACGGTTTTCCGATTCATCTCACAATATATTAGACTCATGAATTCAAACGCTCTTTCACCCCTTACCTTATTTTGACGCTTTCACACACGACTACGATTCCACGAGCAAACAGCCTTTGTTCATTGATTCTTTGCCTCTCAATCGATCTAACTCGACAGTTTATGGGTAAACATTAAAAATAAATTATGAGAACATACTTTAAAAACTAAATTCGAAATTCGGTCAAGTAAAATTACCATAAATCAGAAAACCAATCAGTGGATAATATAGCCACTTTTCACACGGTCATTTTGGCGTGGGTTTCACTCAAATCGGACTTACGGTGTAGGAGAACGGTGCAAAATAACAAATTCTACAAACGCAGAAGTCGGATATTTTAGAGAGAAATTGTGATTGTTAAAAATCTGAGGAAGTGTGTTTATTTGACTACCTAAATGGATAAAACAACATACTGAAATTTGGACGTGGACGGAGAGAATTTTCTGGAGGAATTATTGATCGCCGATGCCAAACGATAGGCTTGTTGATGGGTTTACTCTTTGCTTATACGGCTGTTGCAACTCCTTTCTTACTTTTCTTATTTTTATTTTATTAACTTAATTAGGGTTAACATAAATGGGTCAAGCCCATTTGTCCCTTATTTAATTTATGTTTTACTATATTATTTATTTTGTTAAAACAAAATTAATTTTTACTTAATCTCATTTTTTTAATACTCTTCCAAACATCATTAAATTTTCAAAAATTACTAATATTTCATAATTAATATATGCTAAATTAGAGTAATTAAAATAATCAATATAAAAAAACATATTACTAATAATTAAAACTCTCACATTCAAAATAATCTCTACAATTATACCTATTTCTCAAAATACTCACATTATAATAATACCATCATATTAGAAAATAGTCAAAATTATAAAATAAATAAATATAACATCAATATTTTATATTAATTACTAAATCATAATAAATATATATAAAATCACAATACATAACAAGTATTTAAAAATAAAGAAACTCAAACACAACATTACTAATATCTAAAGATAATTATTTATAAAGTAAAAAATTAAAATAAGAGATACTTAGAAATAATTAAAATATAAATATGTGCACAAAAATATACTTTAAAATATACACTTAAAATCGCATAAAATCTTATTCTTTAAAATATTACACAAAAATACTATTTTTTTTTAGAAAAATATATAAAATAATAAAATAAAATACTTATTATTTATATCTCTCACTTAATATAACATGTATCAAACTAGCACATCATAGAAAACATTCATATAACAAAAATTAGCCACAAAATTTATCAACATATATTCTAAAATAATATTAATCATCAAATTAATTATTTAAAATTCTATTTAATTAATAAAATAATTTATTATAAAATTTGGGGTGTTACATCACTCAAATCGGACTTACAGTGAAGAACTGTGCAAAATAAGGAATTTTATAAACAGAGAAGTCGGGCATTTTAGAGAGAAATTTGGATGGTTACAAATATAAGAAAGTATGTTTATTGGACTACCTAAATGAATAAAACAACATACTCAAACTTAGAAGAGAACAAAGAAAATTTTCAGGAACAGTTATCAATCATCGGTGTCAATTTTCCTCTTTTTCTCTCAAGTTGCGGTTGTCCTGTTTCTTTACATGGAACTATTCTCTCTTTGTCGTATATTTCCTTCTTTTAAATGGAGCTACTCTCACTTTCTTTCACTATAACATCAAATTGTCTAAGAGAAATTATCACCACACACGATACATATTAATCACAACAAAACAATCAGAATAAAATGAAATTTTATGCATGAGCTTAGACTCTACTTCACAATGTGGTACCATTCTAACTCTGAAGTACTTGGTTAGGAGGCCAGATACTATGCCACCATTATGGTGGACGGACAATTCAAATTGGCCTTGTCCTCATAGATCCCCACAACTCAACCTGAGACACATATACGTGACAGTCGAGATAAACGTGTGCTGCGTGGTAGCTCTTAACATTTGGAGTGCTACCTCCAAGCCACCTAGGAATTCCTCACCCGAATACCTCCAAGGTCTAAATTTTTTGCCTTAAGGCTTAATAGCAGACCGCCACGACCAGGCTCATTCAGTTGTACTTCCTCGGAATCACTAGGCTTGTCAGACCCTACCTATATGATGACAAAATAATCTTCACTTCACAAATTCTCAATATTTATTTTCTTCCCTCGTTGGCCTATGATACTCCATTAAGACCGTCATCTCAAACACAGATTGGAATCATAATTATTTCACCAACTATGGGGTTACTTCAATATTCTCATCACAACATCACTATAAATAATCATATCTCATCACATAAACTCATAACAAATTTACAGCATCACTATCATCAGTCATACATCACCACATAAACTTATCACAAATTTATCACATCATTATTATTAATTTACACATCATCATAATCACATAAACTTATCAAAATGAATACACTTTTTATTATCACATAAACATGTCTAATCAAACATATACATAATATTTATTCGACATCCAATATCACAATAATATCAAATATCACACATTTAATAAAAATCAATCAAACCTCACAATAATATCAAATACCACACATTTAACGAAGTTAAATCAATCAACACTTTATAAATATTTCTGTTCCATATTTTAATCTCACAATTCCCATATTTTTCCATTATTAAATTTACAACTCAAAAGGCTACTGCCGAGCGTAGCGAGCCCTGAATGAATCGTTGGGAATTACGGTTTTCCCGTTAATCTCACATTATATTATACTCATGAATTTAAACTTTCTCTTACCCCTAACCCTATTTTGACGCTTTCAAACACGATATCGGACTTACGATGAAGAAGAACAGTGCAAGATAACAAATTCTGAAAATGGAGAAATCAGGTATTTTAGGGAGAAATTCAGGTTGTTAAAAATCAGGAAAATTATGTTTAATTGAATAGTTAAATGATTAAAACAACATACTAAAATTTAGACGAAAACGGAGAAACTTTTTTGGGACAGTCATCGATGAACGGTACCAATTTTCTTCTTTTTCTCTCAATGTGCGGCTGCCCTATTTTGTGTCCAGGTTACTCTCTCTTTTACATGCCATTCATTTTTGTTATTTTAAATTAATATTTTTTTATTATTTAATTTGATTTTGTTCTTAAATATGTGTCTAATCCATAAAACAAATTTTAATTCTTTCTCTTATTTATTTTTATTTTTTAAATAAAACAAACAATAATCAAAACTATTTCTTTAACACTTTTTTTTTCAAACATAATTTAATTACCAACATATTACTTATATTTCAGAAGCAATATTTTATAAAATAATGTAATTGAAGTAATTAATCTTTTAAAATATATTTATAATCAAAACCCACATATTCAAAATAATACTTTTTTTTTCAAATACTAAAAATAAAATATTACCATCATTAGAGAATAGTCGAAATTATAAAATAAATAAATATTACACCAACACTTTATATTAATTACTAAATCATAATTAGTATATATAAAATCACAATGTCATAACTAGTATATAAAAATAAATGAAATCAAACACAATATCCATTCTATTTCAAGATATTATTTATAAAAAAAGAACTAAAAATAGAAAATAGTTATAAATAATTGAAATATACTACTTACATACTTAACATCAGTCAAGCGCACAGAAAAATATTACATTAATTGGGTACGCGTATATGTACGTAAAATCGCATAAAATCTTTTTCTTCAAAATATATATTACACTAAAATATAATTATTTAAAAAAAAATATATCAAATAATAAAATATAATATTTATTATTTATATCGCTTATGTAATCTAATATTTATAAAATTAGCACATCATAGAAATCACCTATATAACAAAAATTAGTCAGAAAATTTATAATCATATATTCTAAAATAATTTTAATATGAAATTAATTATTTAAAATCGTACTTAACTAATAAAATAGTTTACTATAAAATTTAGGGTTCTCCTTACTTATATTATACTATTAACGTGATTTCAAAACTCACCTCCTTCGTTGATTGTGTTTGACTGACTAGGCTCTGCGTTTGGAAAATCACAGTTGTTTGACTGACTAGTCTTGAAATACCGCTCTGATACGTCATATGTAACACCATAAATTTTATAATAAATTATTTTATTAATTAAATATGATTTTAAATAATTAATTTGATGTTAAAATTATTTTATAGTATATGTTGATAAATATTAGATTAAATGAGCGATACAAATAATAAATATTATATTTTGTTATTTGATATATGTTTTAAAAAATAACAGTATTTTAGTGTAATATTTTAAAGTAAAAGATTGTATGCGAGTTTACGTGTATATACGCGTACCCAATTAAGGTAATATTTTTTTGTACACTTGGCTGATGTTGAGTATGCATGTAGTTATATTTCAATTATTTATAACTATTTTCTATTTTTAGTTATTTTTTTATAAATAATTATCTTGAGATAGAATTGATATTGTGTTTGATTTCGTTTATTTTATATGTTTGTTATGACATTGTGATTTTATATATATTTATTAAGATTTAATAATTAATATAAAGTGTTGATGTCATATTTATTTATTTTATAATTTCGACTATTCTCTAATGATGGTAATATTTTAATTTGAGGATTTGGAAAAGTAAGTATTATTATAGGGATTATTCTGAATATGAGGGTTTTGATTATTAATGCATTTTAAAAGATTAATTACTTTAGTTACTTCATTTTAAAAAATATTGCTTTTGAAATACTAGTAATACGTTGGTAATTAAATTATGTTTGAAACAAAAAGTGTTAAAAAAATTGTTTTCTTAATTGTTTGTTTTTTAAAATAAAAAATAAAAATAAATAGAAGAAATGAAAAAATTTGGTTTTATGGATTAGATACATATTTAAGAGTAAAATCTAAATAAATAATAAATAAAAAAATATTAATTGAAAATTGTGACACCCTAATTCCCAAAATAATATATATCATATTCCTATAAAATTTGCAGCGAATAAATAAAAATATATTTCCAAGAAAATAAAAACTTTATATTTAATTTAGGATATCACGTTTCTCAAAAATAAAAATAAAACACTTTAAACTTATTTTATCCATTAAAATAGTGCAATCTCAATAAACTTAATTTAAATATAATTACTTGATTTAATTCTAAAAACTTACTAGTACTTCTAAGATTTTCGTACAAAAATTCGATTCAAATTAAATAAGTAAAATACAAATTAAAACCCTTATTCCCGGTATCACCTATCAGAGCGAGGTTCCTCCCAAACTTGAACTTCAAAACTCATTAACCTGTAATAACTGCGATTTCGCAAACGCAGGGCCCAGCCAGTCAAACACAAACAACGAAGGAGGTGAGTTTCAAAATCATGATGACAGTATAATACAAGTAAGAAGAACACGCAAACAATCATAATAGGACCGTATCATTAGACAAATATTCCATCGAGAAAATATCACATTGAAAAGTCAAAATCACTCAAGGAAAATCAATGGATTTCACTATAACATCAAATTATCTAAGAGAAATTATCACCACACACGATACATATTAATAACAACAGAGCAATTACAATATAATGCTATGCATGAGCTTAGACTCTACTTCACAATGTGGTACCATTCTAACTCTGAAGTACTTGGTTAGGAGGCTTGATACTATGCCACCATCCTGGTGGACGGACAATTCAAATTGGCCCTGTCCTCATAAATCCCCTCAACTCAACCCGAGACACATATACGTGACAATCGAGGTAAACGTGTGTTGCGTGGTAGCTCCCGACATTTGGAGTGCTACCTCCAAGTCACCTAGGAATTCCCCACCCG
>NC_021165.2:35504422-35509501 GCF_000331145.2 Cicer arietinum
TCTATTCTATATTTTAATCTCACAATTCCCATATTTTCACATTAATTAATTTATCCCTCAAAGGGCTACTGCCATACGTAGCGAGCCCCGGATGAATCGTTGGGAAATACGGTTTTCCCGTTCATCTCACAATATATTACACTCATGAATTCAAACGCTCTCTCACTCCTTACCTCGACAAGGATTTTGTGCACCGGATGTGATTTCTTTATTTAATGTATCATGTCTTCGTCAAATGTTGCCTCTAATAATCCAGAAAAGATGATAAAACAACAAAATACAAATAAATTATTTACTATTGATAGTATAACAAAAATTTATTTAATATATATATATATTAACACAATTACATACACATAAATATTTAATTTTAAAACACAACATAATCATAGGATGCTAAATAAATAGCGTATACAATTTTGATTTTAAACAGGAAACTGATGTATTGGATGTAGTGCAACTAATAATATTTATTTACTTTCTAATGAATAATACCTACAGCTTAAAATTAAAATAATTAAAGCTTTTTCAATGTAAAACAAAATTAGACATTTTGCAATGCAGTTTACTACCTAATGTTGTAAATTGTTATAAGATGGTTTATTGTTTAATTTTATACATACTATAAATAATTGGTTAATTTCATAAATTTAAAATTCAATTTGGTATTTAACAAGGAAAATGGTAATTAGGTTGATTAGTATATTAATAAAAAAATCATATGATAATTATTGAAAAGGTAATAAGTTGATTGTTAGAGAAGATAGGAGCATAAAAATTATACGATGAAGATGAATACAAGTGATAATAATAACTAGTCAGATTATAACTTTCATAATATATGTATATTCTATGAGTAAATTGTCAATTTCATTAATATAAATTTTTAGTGAGATTAAAACTTAGTTTTAAAACAATAAGGAAGAAATTGTAGAGATACTAAAATACAAAATTTGTAATGATATCAAATACACTCACCTTATTGTCGAGTAAGTTGATTACTTCGCACAATATCGCCAATTTCTTTTCTTCTTTTTGTTTTTAGATTCAGAATCTTTTTTATATTTGTGAATGAGTACTTTGCCCTCTTTTTTTTTTTTTTTTATAATGTGCGGCACTATAGGAAGGGTTAGTAGGTTTAGCGGCTGATGAGAAAGACATTTTCGGCACAGGCAGTAGCAATTGGCTTTCATACTTATGTAGCTATATATATTTACTTAGTGGATCTAATATATATGTATATAATTATAGTCAGTAGTATAGTAAAAATATAACAACGTAGACACACATTTATGTGTTATTTATTTTTATTTTGCTAAAACAAAATTAATAATTATTTAATTTCCTTTCTAATATTCTTTTAAACACAATTTTTCAAATATTATTAATATTTTATAATTAGAGTAATTAAAATAATCAATATAGAAAAACATATTACTAATAATTGAAACTTTCACATTCAAAATAATCTCTACAATTATACTTATTTCTCAAAATACTCACATTATAATAATACCAGCATATTAGGAAATAGTCAAAATTATAAAATAAATAAATATAACATCAATATTTTATATTAATTACTAAATCATAATAAATATATATAAAATCACAATGTCATAACAAGTATATAAAAATAAACGAAATCAGACACAATATCAATTCTATCTCAAGATAATTATTTATAAAAAAAATAACTAAAAATAGAAAATAGTTATAAATAATGGAAATATATCTATGTGCATACTTAATATCAGTCAAACGCACAAAAAAAATATTATATTAATTTGGTGCGCGTATATACTCGTAAAATCACATAAAATCTTTTTCTTTAAAATATTACACTAAAATACTATTATTATTATTATTATTATTATTATTTTAAATATATATCAATTAATAAAATATAATATTATTTATGTCGATCATTTAATCTAATATTTTTAAAACAAGCACATCATTGAAAGCACTCATATAACGAAAATTATCCCAAAATTTATCAATATGTATTAAAATAATTTTAACATCAATTTAATTATTTAAAATCCTATTTAATTAATAAAATAGTTTATTATAAAATTTGGGGTGTTACAAAAATAACAAGAATGAAGGGCATAAGAAAGAGAGAGTGACCTAGACACAAAATAGGGCAGCCGCACGTTGAGAGAAAAAGAAGAAAATTGATACCATTCATCGATGACTGTCCCAGAAAAGTTTCTCCATTTTCGTCCAAAATTGAGTATGTTGTTTTACTCATTTAGCTATTCAATTAAACACAATTTTCCAGATTTTTAACAACCCAAATTTCTCCCTAAAATACACGATTTCTCCGTTTACATAATTTGTTATTTTGCACCGTTCTCCTTCACCGTAAGTCCGATTTGAGCGAAAACAACGCCAAAACGACCCTGAGAAAAGTAGCTATATTATCCACTGATTGGTTTTCTGATTTATGTTAATTTACCTTAACCGAATTTCGAATTTAGTTTTTAGAGTATCCTCTCAAAATTTATTTTTGACGTTTACCCATAAACTGTCGAGTTAGATCGATTGAAGGATAAAACTCAAAGAAAAAAGATTGTTTGCTCGTGGAATCGTAATCGTGTTTGAAAGCATCAAAATAAGGTAAGGGGTGAGCGAGCGTTTCAATTCATGAGTATAATATAATATGAGATGAACGGGAAAACCGTATTTCCCAACGATTCATTCGGGGCTCGCATCGTACGACAATAGCCCTTTGAGTGATAAATGGATTAATGTAAAAATATTGGAATTGTGAGATTAAAATATGGAATAGAAATATTTATAAGGTGTTGATTGATTTACCTTTGTTAAATGTGTGGTATTTGATATTATTGTGATGTTTGATTTATTTTTATTAAATGTGAGATATTTGATATTATTGTGATATTGGACATCGAACGAATTTTATGTATATGTTGGATTAGACGTGTTTATGTGATAATAAAAAGTGAATTCATTTTGATAAGTTTATGTGATTATGATGATTTATAATTAATAATAATGATGTTATAAATTTGTGATAAGCCTATGTGATGATGTATGGTTGATGATAGTGTTGCTATAATATTGTGATGAGTTTATGTGATGAGATATGATTAATGATAGTGATGTTGTGAATTTGTGATGAGAATATTGAAGTAACCCCATATTTGGTGAAATAGTTGTGATTCCAATTTGTGTTTGAGATGACAGTCATAATGGAGTATCATAGGCCAACGAGGGGAGAAAATAAATATTGAAAATTTGTGAAGTGAATGAGCCTACTAGTACTTATAAGGTTTAAATACAAAAGTCGTTTCAAAATAAATAAGTATAATACAAATTACAACTCTTATTCCCGGTATCACCTATCAGAGCGGGGTTCCTCCCAAACTTGAACTTCAAGACTTATTAACCTGTAACAACTGCGATTTCACAAATGCAGGGCCAAACCAGTCAAACACAAACAACGAAGGAGGTGAGTTTCAAAAACATGTTATTAGTATAATATAAGTAAGAAGAACACGCAATAATCATAATAGACCGTATCATAATAACATTACGATATATCAAAATATTTAAGTAAATAGTATCATATTATAACATCAAATTCACTCAAGTAAGATAATCATCTCATTATAATATGCATCAAATCATCTAAGAGTAATTATTATTACTTTTGAAACACATCAATCACCACAAAACAATCACAAGTAAATGCAATGATATGCATGAGCTTAGACTCTACTTCATAATGTGGTACCATTCTAACTCTGAAGTACTTGGTTAGGAGGCTTGATACTATGCCACAATCCCGGTGGACGGACAATTCAAATTGATCATGTCCTCATAGATCCCCTCAACTCAACCCGAGATACATATACGTGACAGTCGAGTTAATTGTGTGTTGCGTGGTAGCTCCCGACATTTGGAGTGCGACCTCCAAGTCACCTAGGAATTCCCCACCCGAATACCTCCAAGGTCTAACAATCTTGCCTTAAGGCTAGATAGCAGACCGCCACGATCAGGCTCATTCAGTTGTACTTCCCCGAAATCACTAGGCTTGTCAGGCCCTACCTATATGATGACAAAATAATCTCCACTTCACAAATTCTCAATATTTATTTTCTCCCCTCGTTGGCCTATGGTACTCCATTAAGACCTTCATCTCAAACACAAATTGGAATCACAATATTCTCGTCACAGTTTATAACATCACTATCATTAATCACACGTCATCACATATACTCATCACAATCTTATAACATCAATCTCATCAATCATACATCATCACATAGACTTATCACAAATTTATAACATCATTATTGTTAATTATACATCCTCATAATCACATAAAACTTATCAAAATGCATTCACCTTTTATTATCGCATCACCTAAACATGTCTAATCAAACATATACATAAAATTCATTCGACATCCAATATCACAATAATATCAAATATCACACATTTAACAATAATAAATCAAATAACACAATAATATCAAGTGCCACACATTTAACGAAATTAAATCAAATATCACAATAATATCAAATGCCCAACATTTAACGAAATTAAATCAAATATCACAATAATATTAAATACCACACATTTAACAAATCAATCAACACCTTATAAGTATTTCTATTCCATATTTTAATCTCACAATTTCTATTTTGCATATTAATTAATTTATCACTCAAAGGGCTACTACCGTACGTAGCGAGCCCCGGATGAATCGTTTAGAAATACGGTTTTCCCGTTCATCTGACAATATACTATACTCATGAATTCAAACGCTCTCTCACCCCTTACCTTATTTTGACGCTTTCACACACGACTACCATTCCACGAGCAAACAGCCTTTGTTCATTGACTCTTTGTCTTTCAATCGATCTAACTCGACAGTTTATGGGTAAACGTTAAAAATAAATTATGAGAACATCCTTCAAAAACTAAATTCGAAATTCGGTCAAGTAAAATTAACATAAATCAGAAAACCAATCAGTGGAGATATATTAAATTTTCACACTGTCATTTTGGCGTTGGTTTCACTCAAATCGGGCTTACGGTGAA
>NC_021165.2:35510615-35532180 GCF_000331145.2 Cicer arietinum
AATCACAATGTCATAAAAAGTATATAAAAATAAAAGAAATCAAACACAATATCAATTCTATCTCAAGATATTATTTATAACAAAATAACTAAAAATAGAAAGTAGTTATAAATAATTGAAATATAACTACGTGCATATTTAACATCAGTCAAGCGCACATGAAAGTATTACATTAATTGGGTACACGTATATACACGTAAAATCACATAAAATCTTTTTCTACACTAAAATACTATTATTTCTTAAAAAAATATTTAAATAATAAAATATAATATTTATTATTTACATCGCTCATGTAATCTAGTATTTATAAAACTAGCACATCATAGAAATTACCTATATAAGGAAAATTAATCATAAAACTAATCGACATATATTATAAAATAATTTTAACACCAAATTAATGATCTAAATTCCTATTTAATTAATAAAATAGTTTATTATAAAATTTGGGGTGTTACAATAGATGCATGATTTAATGAATTTTTTTATATATATATATTTAATTTAATTGTTAATATAAGTTTTTAATATTATATTTATTTTATTTATTATCTTAAAAATAATATTATTTTTAGTATGAGTACCTGGAAGAATAAAATTTTAATTATAGATAAGATAAATGCTTAGTAATTTTAGGTGGTTTATCCTAGTAATTAAATTGTGTTTAAAAAAAAAGTGTGTTGAAAAAATTAGTTTTGATAAATGTTAATTTTATTTATAAAAATTAAAGAAAAAAAGACTAAAATGTGTTTTATGGATTAGAGTCATATGTAAGACTAAAACTTAATAATAATATTAAGAATAATAATAATAATAATAATAATAATAAAAATAATAAAAAAAAAAATAATAATAATAATAATAATAATAATAACAAAGGAAGAAAAATAATAACAACTAGACCAGAACCCGTTCATGCCTCTTCCTTCTTCGTATACACCGCCACCAACAACCATTTCCTCTTCCTTCTTCTCTCGTCGACCACGATCATTATAATGGTTGTCTTAGAAAACCGAGACAACATTCGTGATCATTGTGATTTCCTCTTTCATTCTCAACCTGAATCGCAAATTGAAACGTCTTATTTCTCTTTGTCCAAAATCCACCTCTACCTTTTGATCAAGATTTTGGGCACGAAGTCTATCCCCAACGAAAACCAAGACTATATTTGGACTCCACGAAATACCCTCTTCCATTACCTATGCTTGAAATCACCTTGTTACACTTAAAAAAATGGGTCATCTATGAAGGTTTTGATGACTATTAGTAATGATTTTATTTATGATGAATGATGCATTTAATGAATGAACATTTTTTTCCTTCATTTTCATCTTTTTTCCTTCAAGTTTTTCAATCAACTTTTTTTTTTCTTTCACCTCTTTATGGACATGATCCTTGGTGGTGATTTTCATTTTGATCTTTAAGGAGATTTCTTCTTACATCATCAACTTGATCTTTAGTTGCCCTTGCCTTACATGTAAAGACATCATATTAGTTTTGGCGTGTTGACATTCACATATTTCGTTCTCCAATATTTGATTATTATAAAAATGCATTTTGACAAAAAAATATTTATAACACAAGAAATTAGTGCAGGAAGGTTCAGACAATGATATTTAATGAGAAAATCTGCGGTACAGAAAAAAGGATTCATAGAAAGAAACATAGATAACATGATCTCATATGGGTAAATGACTCAATTTTTTAGTAGAATTTTATAAAAGAAATGTGCTAATAACTCATGCAACAATTTCAATCATGTTTTTAACCTACTTTAGAAGATATGATTTTCTCCAATCTATATTCACAACCTTTCGGAATATGTAAACTATATTCTTTGGTCATCCTTTTTAAGATTCTCAAACTAGTGATCTTCTTTCATTCTATATTTTTTGTGGCCCTAATTTTTGCTTAAATTGGCCTTTCGAGTTTTCAACCTAACGGGCTTTTTTCTAACTTTTTCCTAGGCCACCCTTTTGGGTTTTCGACCTACCAAGTTTTCATTGATTTTTGCACCCTCGTTTTTGCCTAGGTCGCCCTTTCGAATTTTCGAACTATCGGATTTTTATTCAAATTTGTACCGTAATTTTTTGGGCTGCCCCTTTGGATTTTCAACCAAGCGAGTTTTTATTCATTTTTTTATACCCTAATTTTTGTCTAGGTCATCCCTTTGGATTTTCAACCTTGCGGGTCTTCATTTAGATGCAATACTTTTGGAAGTATCAATGTGTGCAAGTAGTGATAAGTCCTCTTGATCCATATTGGTGTGGATCAAAGTCACACTTGAAAGTGTTCTTTATTATGGCATTGGGGCTCATATAGTTGGGAGTCCACTCGTCATGCTAGTCATTTTATATATGGGAAATTGCTAATTCTTTCTCTTGAAAATCCAAAGTTCATATGTTTCTCTTTTAAGATCTTTTAAAATAATTTTCTGTGACATGAGGCAGTCAACATTTCTCTTGAATTGAACTTAGTCTATCAACACAGGGCATTACTCTTGATAAGGGGATTTTTGTTTGAGTAGGTTGCATTGTCTTTATTATATATAATAAGAAACAAAGGGGTGCCCCAGGTGTAGTCTGATACTCACGGAAGGTATTCTACAATTACGAGGTAATGTTTGGTTTTCCATATACTTTTCTTGTACATTTGATAGTAAGCAGGATAGTCATGACTTTTATTCTTGTGAATGACTATTCTTCATCATGGCTTACTTTGAATATTGAAGATAAAATAGCTACAACTGTAACACCCTAAATTTTATATTAAACTATTTTATTAGTTAAGTACGATTTTAAATAATTAATTTAATATTAAAATTATTTTAGAATATATGATAATATATTTTATGATTAATTTTTGTTATATAGGTGATTTCTATGATGTGATAATTTTATAAATCTTAGATTACATGAGCGATATAAATAATTTCCTATTATATGTTATCACTTAAATAGGAACTTAGAATCCACAACACAACACAATTAGAGTAAGAAGATAGTAAATAGTTAATTATTAACTTCAAAAATATGTACAATAATACAAAAGCATACATCACATAACACAATAATATAACAGACAAAAACATGATAGTGAAAATAATTAATAATCATAATCAATCAATAATTAGTATTATCTCGATTAAATTAATAATTTTAAATATATAACTAGTCAATAAAAAAATTATTTCTACCTATCCACTATAACCACAGAGCAAATAATCAAAGTTAGAAACGCAAACCACAAGTCTAATCAAAAGGTAATTAACTTAGTTATGTCAACAATTAAACTTCACTCAAATTTTAACAAATAATTTCATGGTTTATTTAGTCACTTAACTAGACGCTTATAATCACAACACAATTAGAGTAAACAAACAATAAATAGTTAATTAGTAACTTCAAATATATGCATAATTATACAAAAGCATTTAGCACATGACAATTTGATGTTACAGCGAAATCTATTGATTTTCCTTGAGTGATTTTGACCTCTTAATGTGATATTTTCTTGATGGAATATTTGTATAATGATGTGGTTCTATTATGATTGTTTGCATGTTCTTCTTACTTATATTATACTATCATCATGATTTTGAGACTCACCTCCTTTGTTGTTTGTGTTTGACTGGTTGGGCCCTGCGTTTGTGAAATCGCAGTTATTACAGGTTAATGAGTCTTGAAGTTCAAGTTTGGGAGGAACCCCGCTCTGATAGGTGATACCGGGAATAAGGGTTTTAATTTGTATTTTACTTATTTAATTTGAATCAATTATTTGTATGAAAACCTTCGGAGTACTAGTAAGTTTTTAGAATTAAATCAAGTAATTATACTTAAATCAAGCTTATCGAGATTGCACTATTTTAATGGATAAAATAAGTTTAAAGTTTTTTATTTTTATTTTTTAGAAACGTGATATCCTAAATTAAATATAAAGTTTTTATTTTCTTGGAAATTTATTTTTATTTATCCGCTGCAAATTTTATAGGAATATGATATAAATTATTATATATATGATTTAGGGTGTCACAACAACCAGCTAGTTGATTATATTATTGAAGGACATGATGGAAAATGATTTCAAATCATTTTTAGACATTTTTCTAATATGTATATATAAAATGATCATCTTCTTATTCCAGTTTTTCGATTCTTGATTTAGTTGATTGAGGTCCATCCAAATAGTTGATTGAGGTCCATTCCCCAAAATATCGAGGTCCATCCAAATAATTAGTTTTTTTTTTATATTGTCCTCACATTTAGTGGAATTTATAGCATGATTGGTATTATTTATGAGATTTTAGCAAACTTATTTATGAATGGACTACTTCCAAATATGTTTGGTATATGATTTAAAGAAGAGAAAGACAAATAATGTATGGTAAGAAATTGTGAAATATATGATGGGTGAGCATGGAAAAGGAAACAATATAAAACACATTTATTGATATTCAAAATATTGAGGAACAAAAGTGTGTCGATTCTACAATAAAGTATCGTAAAACTTTAGGCACATCAATATGATCAATGTTTTAGAATCAAATTAAATAACATTAACGATCATGGGGAAACTTGATAATATTTCCATTGTTGACCTTGCCCCTTAGATATATATATAAAAGATAACATAGTCAATGTCTTCAAAGTTGTGTTTAATCAAGGTTTTTCTTCAATAGTCCTTAAAAGTTCATACAAGATTTGCCATTTTTTAGATTGATGAATTTTTCATGACATCAAAAACTTCTAGAGATTAATTTATGGTGGAAGCCAATGAAGTATGGTCATGACCCAGAAGTAGGGGGTATATTATGAATATGAATCTAATTAGTATCAGGTTCAAATCTTGTGGACAAGTGACTTTAGATAGAGTATAACTTGAAAGTAGACTAAAAGGTGACAATTGTTAGACTTATGAAATCAAAGCGTTACACATGAGTTCTTCGGGATATACTTTTTTCCATGAATGATTACCATGATTTCAAGTATCGAGGGTTTGTAAGATTTTCAATCTTTTAGCCATATGGTCTTTCAGTTGGTTTAGATCATCTTTGTATGATCCAATTCATCCTTGATTTTCAAAAGAGTGAGTCAGGTACGAATGTTTTATTTTAACTTTCATATTGATTTTCCTTTATTTTTGTTTATTCTTTTAATCATTTGGTGTTCTAATGAGATTGTGTATTGTATTTAAAATTTTAGAGTTGTCTGAATTAGTTTCAGTTGATGTTGGGGTGACTGTTGTTGAGCTTTAAACACAATCACTACTACATCTTAAGGTACTTGTTATTTCTTTGTTTAATGCATATTTTACTTATTTATTATTTCTCCTTTGTTACCTCCTCACTTTTATTATTAATATTTGTTTTTGCAGATTCTCAATTTTTTTCCTTCCATACTTTGAGGAACTTGTTAAATGCTTGTACTTGAAGTTGACATTGCTTTGAATTGATGAATATTCATATTTTATTGATTTAGTGTTGTTGAATTTATTTATGTATTTGAAGATTGTTGGATTTACTTTTTTGTGTGAGGTTGATGATATTTTTAAAGAATTGAATGATGTGATTTAAATTTTATAATTTTTAGGACATTCAAGTATTAAATATATTTTCATTCAATATATTTTCCTGTAAAATAAAAAACAGGTTATTATTTATTTATAACCCATCAACCCAACCCAACCCGTTCTTGATTGGGTCGGTTGCTTCGGGTTAAATGAAAAAAATACGGGTATAGAACTTAATCCAACCCAATGATAATCAATTGGGTCAGGTATCAGATTTGGTCAAAACAGGCTCATCCCAACCCACGTACACCCCTACAAATAGGATGTGCATCTAGAAGATTATCATTACACAGTCTCTAACTTATCTTAGGTTGCACTCAGCTCGAGTGTAGAGCTCACTCGTCAATGTCTAAATTGTGTTATTGTAGTGTGTAGAGAAATAAATAAAATAAAGCAACCACCGCAATTAAAATAAATTACCATAAATAAATGTAAATTACCAGAAATAAATAAAAATAAAACAATCACCACAATAAGAACTAATTTACCATAAATTATAAGTGGAGTCGCCAGTTGTCGCGTTCGATTTGTCCGCAAAAAAAAAGAGTTGCCACCGATTTTATTTTTATTAAAAGAAAAATTGGATAAAACCTAAAATAATAATTTTTGAACCAAATGTTTGGATTCAGAAGTCGATTATGAGTAGGGAAAGTATTACATCCCTACAACGTCCTTTAAAAATAATTAACTGTATACAAACTATTTATTTATTTATTTTTACTCCAAAAAGAATTAAAAAATAATGTATTTACATTATTAAGAGAAGAAAAAAATATTTTTTTATTAGTTTGGTTTGACAAGGGGAATACCTAGCTCCTACGTATCCCCAGGTGCAATAGAGAAATCAAAATACACGTAGTTCTTGGATAGAAAATATTTATATGTTGACTGATTGTTTTATTATTTTTACATATATATATATATATATATATATAACAACAAATTGGTGATAATAATACCAATAATCATAATAATGATAATAATAATAATAATAATAATAATAATAATAATAATAATAATAATAATAATAATAGGAGTGGTGTGTTGTATATTGATTTGTGTATCATTTTATTTTAAGGAAATACTTTTACTACTTTTTGAATTTTACAAACTATAAAGGATAAAAGGTCAAGAGCAAATTCGCGAGTCGACGGCGCATATGTGGCGCGAATCGGCGGCGGTAATAACAAAATAATTTAAGATCTAACGCGCAAGAAAGAAAACAAACTAAAGAGGACATATCACAATTTTGATAAAGAAGTAGACAATCATACAACAATCGACTTGATTCTTATTAGTTAATTTCAAATTTTGATCGTGAAATAAAAAAAAAAATCTCTTGTTTATATCATATGTGCATAGTATAGTAAAAAAAACTTCTATAATAACAACAATGTCTAAAAAATAGACGAGTAGAAAAACGAAAAAAAATGTTTACCGCACTGGAGAAGTGTTTTATTAGCTCTTGGTTCTAATCCTTCTTCTCTACTTTTCTGCCTCCATATTTAGTTTTCTTTTCCGCTTATTTATAGTTAGAAATTAGGTTTAAATTTTTTGGATGACAATAATTCTCAATAATGATCATTAATGTGTTTTTTAGCGGTTTCAAAAACCTATGATAATCACCTAAGATATGATTTTTTAACATTTTTTAAGAAACAATAAATTAAATCAGAATCCTAATAATTGATTTTTGTTTTTATCTTATCATTGAAAAGTCAAAAATATCCTTAATGTTTACTATTCTATTTTTTGCAAATAAAAAAGAAGAGTGAACAAAATTAGTTGTCTACAAATAGTAGACATTGCTTCCTCTTAAGCATTCTCCTATGAGTTCTTTTCCTCACCTTAAGCATCTACTTGTCCTAGGAGTACTTGAAGTCTACACCTACGTCCCTTTGCCAGAGAAAGTCTTCACCCTCAACTGTTGATTAAATTTGTTAGTATCCTTCCTCTATTTCCATCTAGCCTCATTTTCCTCATGCAACTTCCTCAAATTTTCTTCAATGATATAAATCTTGTGCACTAGAGTGGAGTAACTAGTGATATCTAGATGACCAATACTTCTTCTAATATCAGACCTTAAACCCCATTCAAATTGATTGATCTTTTAGTCCTCTTTTAGGGCATATTGGGAATGTGGGGAGAGTCTAGCTAGTTCCTTAAACTTTGCTACATATTCAGCTACAATCATACTTCGGTGTTGCAGATGTACAAATTCTAACCCCTCAAACTTTTTGGGTAATATTTTTCTAAGAAAGTAGCCTTAAAGTGCTCTCGGTTTAAGGGGGTTCACAAGTTTAGTAAACGGGCTCTTGCATCCTTTCACCAGTGTTTAGCCTCACCCTTTAGTAGGTGGGCAACAAATGTCACTTTTTGTTCTTTAGTGCATTTCACTACCTCAAATGCATTTTTAATTTCCTCGAGCCAAGCCTGATCTTCAATAGGGTTATGGCTTCCTTTAAATGTTGAGGGTTGCAGCTTGAGGATGTCGTAAAGATTATGTTGGCAGTTTGATTTCACCCCCTTGTAGTGTCATGTGTTGAACCAGGTTGGTGGTAGCCATTGCCTGAAGTTGAATAACTTCCAGTATATGTTTTCAAGGTTTAGTAGTAGGCGGTGGTGGAGGAGGATCCTTATCCTCTGGTGGAACATTGCGCCTTGGCCTTCCACGTCTCCCAAGTCTTTCTATGATAATTTTTTATACCAAAAATATTAAGTTGATCAGACTTAATATTTAGTGAAATGGTATTTAGATAATATAGCAAAAAGAAAGATTATCCTAATTCCTAACCCATTACCCATAGTCCAATTAATTATATTGATTTTGATACCAATATGTAAAACCCCTAACATGTGTTTACAATATAGTAATCAATTCATACATTTTTGCTAAAACAAAACAAGCCAAGTTAAAATCCTACAAGGTACAATCAACTCAATAAATTGTAACTACAAATTTATAGTTTACAATCCTCATTTTAAGTACCAAAATTCCATCACATATTACTTTCTAGTCAAAATATAAGTACTAAATGTTGTCCTCTGGTTTTGGCTCCAGCCTCTCTTCCTTCCCTCTACTATAATACATAAAGAAATAAGGGTGAGATAATAATATCAGTCAGTTATATAAAAAATGGAGGGTAGTTTGAATAATTTTCCTTAAGGAAATAATGAAAACTTGTCATGAATATGAAATATTTTTCATTAGCCATAGGCCAACATTTAAAAAAACAAAATTCATTTTACTTTAAGCACTGAAAACTTGCACATCCTCTTTCTTTTCTTAGCTTAGAAAAGCTTTATACTTCTCATTAACTTTTTCTATGGAAAAGCTTGGTAATTTTCATTTCCTTTTATAAAGAAAAGCTCCTCCAATTACCTAGATGTGGATAATCAAGATGATTGGATTTTGTTGCAAAGGTGGTCTTGCCACAACCCAATTGGCGTCCCAATTGTTTTACCTTTACCCATTGTTCCTGGTCTAAACCAAAGTTGGAATGCTCCACCGTGATATGCATGTCATTATATTATTTATGTAACGCAACATATTTTTGCATCATGTATGCAATACATATCTCAATCACCAATGGAATAAATGTTATTAATACTCATAAGTCTATAGCTTGCGTAAATCATCAAAACTCATTATAACTCGAAGTAATACAATCAGTGGTGTCCTGAAAGTAAAGGCACAAAGTCATAACATCCATGATTAAGAGATAATGTGATCAAGGACAATAAAATCATATACAACATGAACAAAAGTAGATTATGACAAGAGGCAGCATAATCAGAGTTAGAGGATTGATGACCAGAGGCAGAGTCAAAGGAAATGTGACCAGATTCAGAGAAAATGTGACTAGAGGATGAGTCAGAAGATACGTGACCAGAGGCAAAGTTAGAGGATACGTGGATTAGAGGCAGCATGATCAGAGGATACATGGATCGGAGGCAGAAAAAGAAAGAATCACATGCTGAATTTATCAAAGCAGAAAACACACCAGAAACAAACACTAATCAAAAGTAGAAAAACATAAGAGAAGCAAAAATTGATCAAAAGTAGAAAACGCATAAGAGATGGCTTAGGGAAACCCATGACAGTTAATCCCCATTTCTTAAATCTTAACACATCATAATCATCACACAACCATATGAAAAATGGATGATTTTGAAAGACTGAAATGCATTTTTTAATATTTTCGATACGCTAAACTTCCCAATTTTCCAAACTCTCATATTTTAAGCAACCCATTATTTCAAACCTAGAGAAATCATTTCAATTTGTAAAATAACTAAAATCGAACCCATAACCCACGTGAAAAATGAGAAATCAATTCTAGAAATGAACTCACAATTTTGATAATAACAAGTTCACTAAATCGTTGAGGCTGTTGATAAATTTTGTAGAGCATAGAAAAAAAACAATAAGTAATTAAAAATAATTTTAGGAGCAAAATGGAGTCAAAAGGATGAGAAAAACTGCAGAAAAAAGTTTCACCAACTCGTTGAAACGGTTTGACATTAATTTTACTGAAAAACGCAAATGAGAAGTGCTTCTTCAAGGTTTTGACTAGAGGAATCCAAAAACGATGTCCATTTTTTGGAAAGATGAATAAGGTTTCCAGAAAATCCCAAAAATAGTCTGCCCAAGGAAAGAAAAACATTTGTTTACAGCTAATTGGAGCCACAATCGGCCAATGTTGGGCCAGAAATGAGTTCAGCGGTGGATTTTTTGTGAGAAACCTAGGTTTCATGCATTTCCATGGCAAAATGAGAGAGAATTCGAGATAGATCACTTGTAGCTACCATGGTGGTTTTCTGACATATAAGAGAGAATTAAATTGAGGTGACAAGTCTCGTGGTTAGAATCTTATATATGAAAAACTTGGTTATAGTGAATATATAGTGTACGAGCCAAATTGGAAAATAGGTTTCATGTGACTGGTGAGAAAAGAACAAAAATTTGGAGAGGAAAAGCATACATTGTATGTTGCACCGCTAATAGAGAAGAAAAATATGAGGATTAGGTTATTAAACTGACTACTAACTAGGCCACATATTAATATATATATATATATATATTAACCATGTACTATTTTTGTAACTTAGCTTCTCTAAATTAATGTTTTAAAATATGTTTTATTTTATTTGCATTATAATTAAAATAATTTTATATCAATGATTTTACGGTATAAAGTTTGATATTACATAAATACTTGTTGTGTAGTATACAAAGTTTAATAGTTATAAATAATTTAATTATATAATGTACCATGTTATTATACTGTCTACTATCTCTCACACATATATATATATATATATATATATATATATATATATATATATATATATATATATATATCATATATTTGTTTTCATATTAGGACCTCACACAGCGTTTGATCACAATGTGTCTCTAATCATGTTGTCTCTTATCTCAAAAGCAAACCTCTAATTATGCTCCTTCTTATCATATTGTGGCTCTGATCATGTTGCCTCTAATTCAAGTATTCTTCTGATTTTGTGCCTCTAGCCGGATTATGCCTCTGATTATGCTACCTCAAATTTGAATATGTTCTTATGATTAATGTGAACCATAGTTATATACTCTGATTTTAGAATTGTAATGTTAAATGAAATTAATTATATTTATTTAATTGATGTTGAGATATGGATTGCATACATGATGTTAAGATATGTTGCATTTCATAATTAAGACAATGACATCCATGAAAAAAATATACGGTGGGTAAAGGAAAATTAATTGGGATGTCAATTGGGGGTCATGGTCAGATTGCCTTTATAAGATACTCCAATTATCTTTGTGACCCACATTCAGATAATTGAAGAGTTTTTATGTACTTGAAGGAGAAGACATAATCATGAAGCTTTTCTAATGGCTAATGTAAATCATTTCATATTTATGTCAAGATTCATTATATTTAAAGAAAACTATTTCAAACAGCTCATTCCTTTTTAAAGAACTCGCTGAAAATATTATCTCACTCCATAATTTCTTATGTTGTTTGTATTTTGTTTAAAAACTAATGTAATTTTCAGTCTTGGTGAATCAGAGGATAGTAATTCCGACTTAATATTTATCGAAGTTGTAATCTACTTTATTTTGTACATTAAAGAATGTTTGTAAACTATATATTTTATATAGTTACAAGTCATTTCAATGAATGTACTTATGATATTTTAATTGAATGTCTCTACTGAATTAGAATATATAAATTTATTATCAAATTCTATATCTGGTGATGGTCTATTACAGTAATAAATTTATAATAGTTATATTTTTAAAATACATATTATCTATTTTTTAATTATATAACTTCAAAAAACTTAAAAGATATCAAACTCTCCTCAAATATAAATTTTTTTTATTAATTTATATAATCAACATTTTTTTAAATTTTAAACTAATTTAAATAACAAACTAACTTCTTAAATTTTTTTATAATTTGTTCCAAAATTATGCGATTTTTTAATATTTTGATACATGTTAAAAAATAGATATTCTCAATTTATATAAGATCTAACTCTTCATTATGTAATTTTGAAAGAAAAAAAAAATTAAAAGATATATAATATGTAATATGTAAATCTTAATTATATAATTATAGAATAAATTTTTTTTAAATATAATATTCCTTCCAAAAAATGATATTTTAAATATTTTTAAATAATACATATAAATTCCTTTTCACGATATTATTTTCAACTAAAATATAAATTTTGAATTTCCGATTAAAGTAAATAACTACTTAAAAAACCTTAAACGTAATTTATAATATATTATATTTGTTAATAAACTACAAAATATATGATGAATAAAAATAATTTATAATATACATAGGAGGTTTACAAATTTGATTGAATTTATACTAACTAATTATGAAGGATTTTAACGTAATAAGATCTATTTAGAAAAAAATTAAGTTGCGTTAATTTAGATAATAAATATGTGAAAATCTTGTCTTTAAATGTATGATGTTTAGCTTTAAAAGTATCACATAAAGATATGTTGTATAGTAAATTCGAAATGAGAGCAAGACAAAGACAAAAGTAACCAAATAATTTCTCCATAATAATATAATAACAATTTATTAATAGTTTCTTCAATGTAGCCATACATGCATGCGCCAATAATAATAATAATGAAACCTAAGAATATAAAGTTGACAAACTAAATTGTGTAACTAACCTAAAATTCCTAATAATAAGATGAAACCGAAAAATATAATAAATAAGACTTATCAAATAATTATTCTAAAATTTAGCTTTTGCATGTAATAATTCATTGTTATCCCATATCTTCATGGAAAAGTACTCAGCGATGTGGTCGAAAATGTGTTTGGACGATATACACATTTAAAACGCATTGGAGATATTGATTGTTGTGGTGGTGGATGATATATTATTCATTCCTATGGTCAGCACAAGAATTTGAGTAGATGGAAATATTTCACCACATTGATCATATCGTGTAGGTATTGGCTGTGAACTCTTCTATAGCTATCCAAAGCCATGGTACTTAAGAATGATCTACCACATTCTAGACAAGCATGTAGTTTATTTATTGCCAATGATGATTCTTAAGAACGAAATAGTAAAAAACCAATAATGTAACACTCCAAATTTTATAATAAACTATTTTATTAATTAAATAGAATTTTAAATAATAAATTTGATGATTAATATTATTTTAGAATATATGTTGATAAATTTTGTGGCTAATTTTCTTTATATGGGTGATTTCTATAATGTGCTAGTTTGATACATGTTATATTAAGTGAGCGATATAAATAATAAACATTTTATTTTATTATTTTATATATTTTTCTAAAAATAATAGTATTTTAGTGTAATATTTAAAGAATAAGATTTTATGCAATTTTAAGTGTATATGTGAGTTGGTAATTAATGTGATATCTTCTTGTATGTTTGATTATTTGTAAAGTGTGCACATATTTATATTTTAATTATTTCTAAGTATCTCTTATTTTAATTATTTACTTTATAAATAATTATCTTTAGATATTAGTAATGTTGTGTTTGAGTTTCTTTATTTTTAAATACTTGTTATGGTATTGTGATTTTATATATATTTATTATGATTTAGTAATTAATATAAAATATTCATGTTATATTTATTTATTTTATAATTTTGACTATTTTCTAATATGATGGTATTATTATAATGTGAGTATTTTGAGAAATAAGTATAATTTTAAAGATAATTATTTTGAATGTGAGAGTTTTAATTGTTAGTAATATGTTTTTTTATATTGATTATTTTAATTACTCTAATTTAGCATGTATTAATTATGAAACATTAGTAATGTTTTGAAAATTTAATTATGTTTGGAAGAATATTAAAAAAATGAGATAACGTAACAAATAATTTTGTTTTAGCAAAATAAAAATAATAATAGCAAAACATAAATTAAATAAGGGACAAATGGGCTTGACCCATTTATGTTAACCCTAATTATGTTAATAAAATAAAAATAACAACAGTAAGAAAGGAGCTGCAGCAGCCGTATAAGCAAAAAGTAAACCCATCAACAAGCCTATCGTTTGGCATCGGCGATCAATAACTGTTCCAGAAAATTTTCTCGTCCAAATTTCAGTATGATGTTTTATCCATTTAGGTAGTCAAATAAACATACTTCCTCATATTTTTAACCATCACAATTTCTCTATAAAATACCCGACTTATGCGTTTGTAGAATTCGTAATTTTGCACCGCTCTCCTTCACCGTAAGCCTGATTTGAGTGAAACCAACGCCAAAACGACCGTGTGAAAAGTGGCTATATTATCCACAAATTGATTTTCTGATTTATGGTAATTTTCCTTGACCGAATTTCAAATTTAGTTTTTAGAGTATCTTCTCATAATTTATTTTTAACGTTTACCCACAAACTGTCGAGTTAGATCGATTGAAGGGCAAATAGTCAATGAACAAAGGTTGTGTGCTCATGGAATCGTATTTGTGTATGAAAGCGTCGAAATAAGGTAAAGGGTAAGAGATCGTTTGAATTCATGAGTATAATAAATTGTGAGATAAACGGGAAAACTGTATTTCCCAACGATTCATCCGGAGATCGCTACGTACAGCAGTAGCCCTTTGAGTGATAAATTAATTAATATGCAAAATAGAAATTGTGAGATTAAAATATGGAATATAAATACTTATAAGGTGTTGATTGATTCGTTAAATGTGTGGTATTTAATATTATTGTGATATTTGATTTAATTTCGTTAAATGTTGGACATTTGATAGTATTGTGATATTTGATTTAATTTCGTTAAATTTGTGCCATTTGATATTATTGTGATATTTGATTTATTATCGTTAAATGTGTGATATTTGATATTATTGTGATATTGGATGTCAAATGAATTTTATGAATATGTTTGATTAGACATGTTTAAGTGATATGATAATAAAAGGTGGATGCATTTTGATAAGTTTTATGTGATTATGATGATGTATAATTAGTAATAATGATGTTATAAATTTGTGATAAGTCTATGTGATGATGTATGATTGATGAGATTGATATTATAAGATTGTGATGAGTATATGTAATGACGTGTGATTAATGATAGTGATGTTATAAATTGTGATGAGAATATTGTGGTTCCAATTTATGTTTGAGATGAAGGTCGTAATGGAGTACCATAGGCCAATAAAGGGAGAAAATAAATATTGAGAATTTGTGAAGTGGAGATAATTTTGTCATCATATAGGTAGGGTCTGACAAGCCTAGTGATTTCAGGGAAATACAACTGAATGAGTCTGATCATGGCGGTCTACTGTTGAGCCTTAAGGCAAGACTGTTAGACCTTGGAGGTATTCGGGTGGGGAATTCCTAGGTGACTTTGAGGTAACACTCCAAATGTCGGGAGCTACCATGCAACACACGTTTACCTCGACTGTTGCGTATATGTGTCTCGGGTTGAGTTGAGGGGATCTATGAGGACAGGGCCAATTTGAATTGTCCGTCCACCGGGATGGTGACATAGTATCAAGTCTCCTAACCAAGTACTTCAGAGTTAGAATGGTATTTGACATAAAGCAGAGGTGAGATGAAAATCTTAATGAGTCCCATAAAACAAAAGGAAGGGTATTTGACATATTTCATTTTAAATGAAATTGTAACAGCTCTCTCACTACCTTAGAAATATTTATAGACTTTAAATATAAATTAGGGTTTCTAGAATTTCAATAATTGTTAGTTTTGTGTTTTTAGTGATATTGAATTAGGACCAAGGGTAAAATAGAAAAATAATAGCATATATAATTCCATGTGGCATAGACAAGACATGCCACATTTGTTTCTTCTTCTCCTTCATTCACGGGTACTAACCCATTTTCCTTCAATTTTTCTTCACTTCCGATTACACACTCCTACTAACATTCTAAAAAACCAGAACTCAATTAATGTTTATCGTCTTCTCCAATCATTCATTTTTATTTCCTTTCCAAATAAAATTCAAAGACAGCAACCATCTAAAGTCCTTTACATTCAATTTGACCCTTGCATGTTAAGGTGCAAAAACGAGAAGGATGGTTTAATTATTTTTGAATAATTTGATAACTTTCTCCTTGTTTGATTAAACTGATTCAGGCTTGATAATTTACTTGGAGTAGAAGCAATAACAAAACTAAGGAGTGTAGGAATAAAGTGACACAATTAATTTATCCTGATTCACCACTAACTTGGCTACATCTAGTCCCTTCACTCAGAAGAATTAATCCACTAATTCATCAACTTTAATTACATAGCACCTGACCCTCCAAGTCAGTCTTCTCAAAGAGCCTGACAACCCTAGACTTTTGAGGAAAACACACCCCTTGACTCCACTAGCCAAGTCTTCTCCACACAATTTGACAATCCCAAATTGTTGAAGGCACATTAACACCACTGTCGGGTTTGAATACCAATTCTTGGAAGTTGAGTAGTTTCTTTTAACAAGCTTATTATAACAATGACTATCACACTCTAAGAAGACACTTAGAAAATATTTCTCATTCAAACAAGTGTTTCTCTCTTTGAACTATAAGATGAATTTGGAATTTTGACCTTATGAGTTCTTCTACTCTTTTCTTATTTTTGATGATCTTCTTCTTCAGCCTTGAGTTATAGATAAAATTGGGGTTTCAATTTAGTCTTTGTTTAATTTTGAATTGTATCTTCATTCCTAGCTTGGTTAACAATTATCTTATTCAAAAATCATTTTGAAAAAGACGTTTTTTGATATTATGTCATTTAACCAATTCTTTATTTCTGAATCCAATATGAGCAGTTCTTCTAGGTTGATTATGTTTGTATTTAGTTCAGATTTAGTTTGTAAATTCTTTAGATTGATAGTGTTCGTATTTTGTTAAGATTTCTTTCGCAAATTCAAGCTTCCTTCCAATTGCTTGTTTTGATTTGGGCGCGAACATAGTGTTGGACCGGTTCTTGAACTTTCACAAGTAGGAATCTGAATCATATTTTTGCAAATAATAAATTTATCTTCTTGTGAGTGTTTCTTCTTATAAACAATTCTTGATCATATCTTCTTGTAAATAATTCATATCTTCTTGTAAATAATTTGTATCTTCTTGTGATAAATATTGATCAAATATTCTTGTAGATAAATTCATAACATATCTTCTTCAAATCTTGACCATATTTTCTTTTCAACTTGGCTAAAGATTTTATTCAGTTATAAATCAAAATCAAATCTTATTTTAAAATGTCTTCAAAAACTCGAAGTGTAACACCCCAATATTATCATATGTATTTTATATATCTAGACCTATATCTTAGTAATTATATAGATTTATTATTTAATTATTTATTTTATGAGCTCGTGAATTAAAAGATTATATGCCATGTATCAAAAGTATCTAGAAAATATTACTCTTGAATAATAGTATTAAAAATAATATTCCATCATTATTGAACATTAGGTAATTTATAATTAAGGTATGTGTATGTTATTGTTTTTAATTAGCAAACATTAGATAATTTAATTGTTTGGAATGTGAGTGTTTCTTTTAGAAATTTTGTTTTGAAATAATATTTTATTCAAACAATACTAAATAGATTTTATATGATATATACTTTGAAGCTATTTTAACTATTTCAAATATATTTATACTCATTAGTTCCCAACTCTACTCTCATTTATTATAATTTTAATTTTCTCTTTTACTCCTTTAATTACTCACCTTAAACCTTTTTCACTATCACTTTTAATTTTATTATTTTTATTACTATTCAAAACACCATTAATTCATTATTTTAACAATGGTTTTTAATTTCTCATTCACTATTCTCGTATACGTTGTTCAATTTCATAAATTGTAATTAATATCTTTTATTTTCTATCAAGAGTCGGGTGCAATGTCTATCGAAAACAAAAAACAAAAAACAAAGAATTTCATGTCCTCCTATCACAATATTTCTATTTTAGATATATATTTATAATAATTCTATTTTTGAAAAATTAATATGATTTTGTATTAAAAATTAAAATTTAGTTATATATTTGTACAATTTTGTTTCGACTTGTATTTAAAATTTTAATTTCACTTAGAATAGATAAACTATATATTCCATTTTAACCATATAAATAACAATTAGGAAAACAAATCGAGGTATTATATAGGATATAATATTTAAATATTTGTTTTTGTTTTAAGTTAGGATTTATCCATATTCAATTATATGAGTGCGCATAGCATAAGTTTTTCATTGTTAAAAGTTTTAAATATTATTAGTTTTAAATATATAATCCATTTTATATGGACATCATGTGTATATAACAATTGTATATTTTATGGTACTTTATTTTAAGATTTTATTACGAAGGATAAATATTTCTTTTGGATTGCTTATTGTGTTTGGTAATTATTAGTTGCGATGAATGATAAAAACAAGATGCGGAATTGATAATATATTCATTTTCGGTATCACTCTATAGTTTCGTAAGCCTCATCACATTGTGAAGAATCTCCAATTGAGGTAAGGAGTGAAAGAGTAACTCAATTCATTATTATAATATATTGTGAGATGAACGAAAATACCGTATTTTTCAACGATTTATCTAGGACTCACTACGTACGACATTAACCCTTCACAATGTGTGTAAGACCCGTAATTTTAAATTATACTTTATGTATTTTTGTGTATTTTGGATTATGGCTCGGAAGCTTTTTAGCCAAAGTTAATAATATTTTGGAGTTTATATGATCAAAAAGATATATTGATGCCCGATTAGAATTACTCGTCGATAAATAAATTAAATTAACTGCGGCGAATCTTTTACGAAGAATTAATGTGTTACGGGTGAAATGGTAATTTAACAAATATCTAGATATTTTGAGATATTTGTTAAGTTATATTTAATATATATATATATATATATATATATATGTTTGTTTGGAGGGAAAAAGAAAGGAAATTAGAAGGAAGGAAAAGGAAAAGAAAAGAGTATAAAAAGGAAAGAAGGAAAAAGGAAGAAAGGAAAAAGAAAGGAAAGAAAGAGAAAGGAAAGAAAAAAGGAAAATTCCATCTTCTTCCTCTGTTAACGCGGGACCAAAATCCCTCCATCCATAAATGAATTGATATGTTTTGATGTGAGAATTTGTTGAGTTTGTGTTGTGTGAAATTTGAAAACCATTAAGTTAAATGAGTATTAAGAATGGGGAATCTCTTAATGTCTCGGTTACTTAATATTTGTTTTTGAAAATCGTTTAAGTTAACTGGGCGTTAAGAATGGGGAATCTCTTAATGTCTCGGTTACTTAATATTTTGTTTTGAAAATCGTTTAAGTTAACTGGGCGTTAAGAATGGGGAATCTCTTAATGTCTCGGTTACTTAATATTTTGTTTTGAAAATCGTTTAAGTTAACTGGGCGTTAAGAATGGGGAATCTCTTAATGTCTCGGTTACTTAATATTTTGTTTTGAAAATCGTTTAAGTTAACTGGGCGTTAAGAATGGGGAATCTCTTAATGTCTCGGTTACTTAATATTTTGTTTTGAAAATCGTTTAAGTTAACTGGGCGTTAAGAATGGGGAATCTCTTAATGTCTCGGTTACTTAATATTTTGTTTTGAAAATCGTTTAAGTTAACTGGGCGTTAAGAATGGGGAATCTCTTAATGTCTCGGTTACTTAATATTTTGTTTTGAAAATCGTTTAAGTTAACTGGGCGTTGAGAATGGGGAATCTCTTAATGTCTCGGTTACTTAATATTTTGTTTTGAAAATCGTTTAAGTTAACTGGGCGTTAAGAATGGGGAATCTCTTAATGTCTCGGTTACTTAATATTTTGTTTTGAAAATCGTTTAAGTTAACTGGGCGTTAAGAATGGGGAATCTCTTAATGTCTCGGTTACTTAATATTTTGTTTTGAAAATCGTTTAAGTTAACTGGGCGTTAAGAATGGGGAATCTCTTAATGTCTCGGTTACTTAATATTTGTTTTTGAAAATCGTTTAAGTTAATTGGGCGTTAAGAATGGGGAATCTCTTAATGTCTCGGTTACTTATTATTTTGTTTGGAAAATTGTTTAAGTTAACTGGGCGTTGAGAATGGGGAATCTCTTAATGTCTCGGTTACTTAATATTTGTTTTTGAAAATTGTTTAAGTTAACTGGGCGTTGAGAATGGGGAATCTCTTAATGTCTCGGTTACTTAATATTTGTTTTTGAAAATTGTTTAAGTTAACTGGGCGTTGAGAATGGGGAATCTCTTAATGTCTCGGTTACTTAATATTTGTTTTTGAAAATTGTTTAAGTTAACTGGGCGTTGAGAATGGGGAATCTCTTAATGTCTCGGTTACTTAATATTTGTTTTTTTGAAAATCGTTTAAGTTAACTGGGCGTTAAGAATGGGGAATCTCTTAATGTCTCGGTTACTTAATGTTTGTTTTTGAAAATCGTTTCAGTAAATGAGTATTAAGAATGGGGAATCTCTTAATGTCTTGGTTACTTAATGTTTGTTTTGAAAACCGTTTAAGTTAACTAGGCGTTAAGAATGGGGAATCTCTTAATGTCTTGTTTTCTTATGTGTATTTTGGTAAATCGTGCTGACCCGCGATAGGTGGCACCTTGGTAAACGGTACGGGCCCGTGATAGGCAGTACGTTTACGATTTACGTTTGGTAAGTTGTGCAGACCCGTGATAGGTGGCACCTCGGTAAATAGTACGGACCCGTGATAGGTAGTACGTTTACGACTTACTTTTCTTGGTGAATTGTGTTTGTCCGTGAGAGACTGCACAGTTGTTTGTCTGTGAGAGACTACACCCTGTTAAATTGTGAATTGTTGGTTCATTTTGTCTATGTAGTATTGTGTTATAAGTGTTAAGTGTATGTTTTGGAATTTGGTGATAACATGTTTGATTGCAATACCATTTCGAAACCCATGATGTTGTAGTAATTGTGTTATAAGTGTTAAGTGTTATGTTTTGGAATTTGGTGATAACATGTTTGATTGCAATACCATTTCGAAACCCATGATGTTGTAGTAATTGTGTTATAAGTGTTAAGTGTTATGTTTTGGAATTTGGTGATAACATGTTTGATTGCAATACCATTTCGAAACCCATGATGTTGTAGTATTGTGTTATAAGTGTTAAGTGTATGTTTTGGAATTTGGTGATAACATGTTTGATTGCAATACCATTATTGAATTAGTTTAAGTATTTTTGGAAGAATAAGCAGGGAAATCGATTTCCCAATCGATTGGATGAGTTGCAGGAAGTTCACTATTTTAACCTAATCGATTTGCCAATTGATTCTATAAATATGTCTTTCAAAATCTTTTAAGAAATCAATTTGGAAATCGATTGGTAGAGAGGTAGGAACTCAGCAAAACTACCAAAATCGATTTGGCAACACAGGAACTCAGCAAAACTGACAAAATCGATTTAGAAATCGATTTGGTGATGCAGGAACTCAGCAGAACTGACCAAATCGATTTGG
>NC_021165.2:35532588-35557510 GCF_000331145.2 Cicer arietinum
TTAGGAGGATCTCACGGGGCGCGTGGAGATCACTCAGGGTGTTTAGTTGTTTTGTAAAATGAATAGACTAGGTTGACACAGAGGGAATGGATGTCTTTCCTTTGGGTTGCGTTTATTTTTAAACTGGAAGACTGTACTACTTTTGTTATGTAAATATTTTGAATTCATGGATTGAGAACTTTTTCCGCTGCTTGAAAATTATAATGACTTAATTACTTATCCAAAGGTGTTACCTTATTTATTTCTTTGTTTTATTTTAATTTCTTTTGAAAAAAAAAATACACCCTCGCTTTGAAAAACGGGGTGTTACAATGTTGTAACATCAAAATATCACCACACACGATACATATTAATCACAACAAAAAAATCACAATAAAATGTAATGTTATGGAAGAGCTTAGACTCTACTTCACAATGTGGTACCATTCTAACTCTGAAGTACTTGGTTAAGAGGCTTGATACTATGTCACCATCCCGGTGGACGGACAATTAAAATTTGCCATGTCCTCATAGATCCCCTCAACTCAACCCGAGACACATATACGTGACAGTCGAGGTAAACGTGTGTTGCGTGGTAGCTCCCGACATTTAGAGTGCTACCTCCAAGTCACCTAGGAATTCCCTACCCGAATACCACCAAGGTCTAACAATCTTGCCTTAAGGCTCGACAGCAGACCGCCACGATCAGGCTTATTCAGTTGTACTTCCCCAGAATCACTAGGCTTGTCAGGCCCTACCTATATGATGTCAAAATAATCTTCACTTCGCAAATTCTCAATATTTATTTTCTCCCCTCGTTGGCCTATGATACTCCATAAAGACCGTCATCTCAAACACAAATTGGAATCACAATTATTTCACCAAATATGGGGTTACTTCAATATTCTCATCACAAATTCACAACACCACTATCATTAATCATATCTCATCACATAAACTCATCACAAGTTTATAGCATCACTATCATCAATCATACATCATCACATAGGCTTATCACAAATTTATAACATCATTATTATTAATTATACATCATCATAATCACATAAACTTATCAAAATGAATTCACTTTTTATTATCACATCACATAAACACATCTAATCAAACATATTAATAAAATTCTTTCGATATCCAATATCACAATAACACCAAATATCTCACATTTAATAAAAATAAATCAAACATCACAATAATATCAAATACCACACATTTAATGAAGTTAAATCAATCAACACCTTATAAATATTTCTATTCCATATTTTAATCTCACAATTCCCATATTTTTACATTAATCAATTTATCACTCAAAGGGTTACTGCCGTACGTAGCGAGCCCCGAATGAATCGTTTAGAAATACAGTTTTCGCGTTCATCTAATATTATATTATACTCATTAATTCAAACGCTCTCTCACTCCTTACCTTATTTTGACGCTTTCAAACACGAGTACGATTCCACGAACAAACAATCTTTGTTTTTTGACTTTTGTCCTTCAATCGATCTAACTCGATAGTTTATGGGTAAACGTCAAAAATAAATTACGAGGAAATACTCTAAAAACTAAATTCAAAATTTGGTCATGGAAAATTACCATAAATCAGAAAAACCAATCAGTGGATAATATAGCCACTTTTCACACGATCGTTTTGGCGTTGGTTTCACTCAAAATGGACTTATGGTGAAGAAGAACAGTGCAAAATAACGAATTCTGAAAACGGAGAAATCGGGTATATTAGGAGAAAATTCGGGTTGTTAAAAATCTGGAAAATTATGTTTAATTGAATAGCTAAATAAGTAAAACAACATACTGAAATTTGGACGAAAACGGATAAGTTTTCTGGACTGTCATCGATGAACGATATCAATTTTCTTCTTTTTCTCTCGATGTGTTGCTGCCCTATTTTGTCTCCAGGTTACTCTCTCTTTCTCATGTCCTTCATTCTCGTTATTTTTAATTAATATTTTTTATTATTTAATTAGATTTTACTCTTAAATATGTGTCTAATCCATAAAACAAATTTTACTTCTCTCTTCTATTTATTTTTATTTTTTAAATAAAACAAACAATTTTCAAAACTAATTTTTTTTAACAGTTCTTTTTTCTAACATAATTTAATGACCAATGTATTACTTAAATTTCAAAATAAATATTTTATAAAATGAAGTAATTAATATTTTAAAATACATTAATAATCAAAATCCTCATATTCAAAATAATACTTATTTTTTCAAATACTCAAATTAAAATATTACCATTATTAGTGAATAGTCGATATTATAAAATAAATAAATATTACACCAACACTTTATATTAATTACTAAATCATAATAAATATATATAAAATCACAATGTCATAACAAGTTTAAAAAATAAATGAAATCAATCACAATATCAATTCTATCTCAAGATATTATTTATAAAAAATAACTAAAAATAGAAATTAGTTATAAATAATTGAAATATAACTATCTGCATACTTTACATCAGTCAAGCGCACAAAAAAAGATTACATTAATTGGGTACACGTATATACACGTAAAATCGCATAAAATCTTTTTTAAAATATATATTATACTAAAATACTATTATTTTTTAAAAAATAGATCAAAGAGTAAAGTATAATATTTATTATTTATATGCTCATGTAATCTAATATTTATAAAACTAGCACATCACAGAAATCACCTATATAACGAAAATTAGTCAGAAATTTATCATCATATATTCTAAAATAATTTTAACATTAAATTAATTATTTAAAATCTTACTTAACTAATAAAATAGTGTATTATAAAATTTAGGGTGTTACACTATCTATATGATGACAAAATAACTTCCATCTCAAATAAATAACATCTAGTTTCTCCCTTCGTTGGCCAAAGATACTCCATTAAGACCATAATCTCAAACACAAGTTAGAATCACCACTATTTCATCAACTATGGGGTTACTTCAATATTCTCATCGCATAAATGCAACATCGCTATCATTAATCATACATCATCATCACATAAATTCATCAAAAAATTATAACATCCCTATCATCAATCCATAAAGTTATCACAAATTTGTAATATCATTATCATCAATCACACATCATCACATAAACTTATCACAATGCATTCATTTTTTATTATCACATCACATAAACTTATGTCATACAATGCAACCATCTTTTATTATCACATCACATAAAAGCATCTAATCAAACATATCCATCAAATTCATTTGACACCCAATATCACAATCATATCAAATATCACACATTTTACGAAATGAAATTAATCAACGCCTTATAAATGTTTCTATTCAACATTTTAATATCACAATTTCCATATTTACTCATTAATTAATTTATCCCTCAAAGGACTACTTCTGTACGTAGCGAGCCACGAACGAATCATTGGAAAATACAGTTTTCTCATTCATCTCAATATATTATACTCATGAATTCAAATGCTCTCTCACGCCTTATCAAAATTAGGTTTACTAAGAAAATAGCCCAAATAGAAACAATAATAGAAACAAATAACAATGAGGGTCAAGAAAGTAGTATATCCCAAAATTTATTTTATTTTCTATTTTTAAATTGTCCAAACAATTAAATTACTTGTTCTATTCATCCATAATTAAAATATTATTCTCTAAAATACTTACATTAAAATACTAATATATGACCATACTCTTTAATAAAAATATAAAATATTCACCCCTAGAATATTCATATTCATTGATATTTAAAAAAATAAATAAAATATTCAAAATATAATATTTATAATTTATATTAATAATTAAATTAAATATCCATCAAATTATCATACCATAACAAAGACACGTATAATGAAAATTAATCAACATATATTCTAAAATAATTTTAATACCAAATTAATTTGTTAAAATCTTCTTTAATTAAAAATATAGTTTCTGATAAAATTTGGATGTTACACCAGAACCATAGGTTTGTGATCAATTGTCTTTTGGCTCTCCTTGTAAGACGAGGCATGTCCTTTGACATGTTTGTCTTGCTTCCCTTTTTTTTCGAATGTTTGTCTCTGTTTCTTCTGTCACGAGGCTTCATGGCTTCATGGCTTCATGTTTCTTTGAGGGAGGAGATCTTATGATCTTGGGGGAATAGATAAATTCTATAATTGAGTCAATTTCCAGGAGCTTTCACATCATCTCAATTCACCAACATTTCAGCACAAATTATATAAACACTTTTAATAGTATAGGTACCATTCTTGTCAAACAACTAAATAATTTCATCTTCATGGTGTATTCTTGGAAAAGGGATTTTCATAATCTCTTCAACATCACAAGCAATAAAGAGACACTTAATAATGCATTTATTGATGGGTTTGGTTGAAATTGGAGAGATTTGAAAAAGTCTCACATTGTTTGGAATTGTAAAGAAAGAGTGAGCTCAAAGTCATACTAGTCAAAAACACTTTATCAAAGGCAGACGATCATCTTACTTGACACACTTATCATAGGCAAATGATTATTTTGCTTGATACATTTATCATAGGAAAACAATTTTTTTTTACACGCTTATCAGACGCAGAACGTTCAGATCATTCTTTGTATGAGCAAATTCACCGAAGGTGCGACTGAGAGCGCTTCCATCAAAGTTAGACACGACTTTAACAGATTCTTCAGAGTAACTAAGAACTTTGTTTAGTAGATTGTTTTTTCTTTGTTCATTAGAGGATATAGCTTATATCAGAACTGTAACACCCCAAATTTTATAATAAACTATTTTATTAATGAAATACGATTTTAAATAATTAATTTGGTTTTAAAATTATTTTCGAATACATGTTAAAAAATTTTGTGATTAGTTTTTGTTATATGGGTGTTTTAGATTATGTGCTACTTTTATACATATGTTTTTGTTATATGGGTGTTTTAGATTATGTGCTACATTTTATACATATTGAACTACATGAGCAATCTAAATAACAAATATTATATTTTACATATTTTGCTAAATAGTATTTTAGTATAATATTATAATGAATGAGATCTTAGAATATTTTACGTGTATATACTCGTATCAAATTAATATAATATTTTTCTGTGCGTTTGACTGATATTGAATATGCACATAGTTATATTTCAATTATTTATAACTATTTTCTATTTTTAGTTATCTTTTTATAAATAATTATCTTGAGATAGAATTCATATTGTATTTGATTTCGTTTATTTTTATATACTTGTTATGACATTGTGATTTTATATATAATTATTATGATTTAGTAATTAATATAAAATATTGATGTTATATTTATTTATTTTATAATTTTGACTATTTTCTAATATGCTGGTATTATTATAATGTGAGTATTTTGAGAAATAAGTATAATTGTAAAAATTATTTTGAATGTGAGAGTTTCAATTATTAGTAATATGTTTTTCTTATATTGATTATTTTAATTATTCTAATTTATAAAATATTAATAATGTTTTGAAAATTAATTGATGTTTGGAAGAGTATTAAAAATGAGATTAAGTAACAATTGGTTTTGTTTTAGCAAAATAAAAATAATAATAGTAAAACATAAAATAAATAAAGGGACCAATGGGTTTGACACCAATGGGTTTGACCCATGTATGTTAACCCTAATTATGTTGATAAAAGTAAAAAAAATAAAAAATAAATAAATAAAGGGACCAATGGGTTTGACCCATGTATGTTAACCCTAATTATGTTGATAAAAGTAAAAAAAATAAAAAATAAATAAATAAAGGGACCAATGGGTTTGACCCATGTATGTTAACCCTAATTATGTTGATAAAAGTAAAAAAAATAAAAAATAAATAAATAAAGGGACCAATGGGTTTGACCCATGTATGTTAACCCTAATTATGTTGATAAAAGTAAAAAAAATAAAAAATAAATAAATAAAGGGACCAATGGGTTTGACCCATGTATGTTAACCCTAATTATGTTGATAAAAGTAAAAAAAATAAAAAATAAGAAAGGAAGCTTCAGCCGCATAAGCAAGAGAAAATAACTAACATGCCTACTGGTGATCGATAACTGTCCCAAAAAAATTTCTCCATTTTTGCCCAAAGTTGAGTATGTTATTTCATTCATTTAACTCGTCAATTAAACATAATTTTCCAGATTTTTAACAACCCCAATTTCTCTCTAAAATACCTGACTTCTCCGTTTGTAGAATTTGTTATTTTGCACCGTTCTTCACCGTAGTCCGATTTGAGTGAAACCAACGCCAAAACGACCGTGTTAAAAGTGGTTATATTATCCACTGATTGGTCTTCTGATTTATGGTAATTTTCCTTGACCGAATTTGGAATTTAGTTTTTAGAGTATCTTCTCGCAATTTATTTTTAACGTTTACCCATAAATTGTCGAGTTAGATCGATTGAAGGACAAAGAGTCAATGAACAAAGATTGTTTTACACGTGAAATCGTATTCATGTGTGAAAGCGTCGAAATAGGGTAAGGGGTGAGAGAGCGTTTGAATTCATGAGTATAATATAATGTGAGATGAATGGGAAAACTGTATTTCCCAACGATTCATCTAGGGCTCGCTACGTACAGCAGTAGCCCTTTGAGTGATAAATTGATTAATGTGCAAATATAGAAATTGTGAGATTAAAATATGGAATAGAAATATTTATAAGGTGTTGATTGATTTAATTTCGTTAAATGTGTGGTATTTGAAATTATTATGATATTTTATTTCAAATGAATTTGATTCATATGTTTGATTAGATGATGAATTTATGTGATGTGATAATAAAATATGGATGCATGGTATGATATATGTATGTGGGATGATAATGCTGATTTTTTTATCGATAATAGTGATGTTATAATGCTGATTTTATCGATATACTTAAATCAAGCTTATCGAGATTGCACTATTTTAATGAAAATACTAAGTTTAAAGTGTTTTATTTTATTTTTGAGAAACATGATATCCTAAACTAAAAATAGAAGTTTTTATTTTCTTTGAAATAGATATTTATTTATCCACTGTAAATTTTATAGAAATATGATATAAATTAGTATATATTATTTTGGAGTTTAGGGTGTCACAAGAACACTTACTTGTAACATTTTGACTTGAACTACATATTGCAATACTTCTTATTGCTATATTACGACTTACACTATTAGTAGACATAGTTATTTTTTGATCAATATTATTTGTGTTT
Organism: Cicer arietinum; assembly: GCF_000331145.2. NCBI lineage: Eukaryota > Viridiplantae > Streptophyta > Magnoliopsida > Fabales > Fabaceae > Cicer > Cicer arietinum. The sequence goes on from NC_021165.2 coordinate 35,539,777, forward strand.
AGAAACACTTATATTATTATCTCTAATTTACTTGGAATTTATACTACCTTAAAATAGATAGTTATTAATATAAATATTTTTCTTCTAACTTAATCAGCACACTTAGGAAATACCATTAGAGAATAATTGTTCTTTTTTTTTTTTTGTTAACATCAAAACATCAACCAGAGTATTGTAGCTAAAATCACTTTTGCACTAACATTATTTAGGCAAGGTTTTGGCTAAGGAAAAACTTGGCTATTAATTGGTCATTTGTGACACACCTCTCTTTCCTGGGAACCTACCTAGTGCGTAGTTACTGTATGTTAAGTTCCACTATGAAGTTTGGCTTAGAGAAATTTGATAGAAGAAATCATTTTGGCATGAGCAAAATTCAAGTCAAATATTTGTTGATACAATCATGATCACACAAGATGTGATTAGCACAAATGCATTGATTGCATTGATGCAAGGTGCACTGTGAAATTATGTTTGTTGCCGAAGAACTTCATGAGAAAGCCAACATGGAAGTTGCACCATATTTTTCAGCTTGGTTTTAGCATGTAGAAGAAATTCCTAGAGTTGATTAGCTTCAAGTGGAAATTCTTGAAGTAGTTTAGCTTCAAGTGTAGTATAATTTTTATGGTGGAGTATGATAGTTCTTTTGAACTATGGTTGTTGGTGCAAACAATGGAAGTTGAAGATGCACTAATTTTAATAAAGATATAAATTGATGCGTTTGGTTGAAACTTGAGAGTTTTAAAAAAATCACACATTGCTTGGAATTGTAAAGAAAAAAGAAGCTCAATGCTATGTATATGAATTTAATTTATCATTACAATTTGTACCAATCAGAAACATTTTAAGTTTGTATCTGATTATTCTCTTTTCTCATCTATTCTTGTGTTAGAGTATAATGAGTTTGAGGGAAGTTTATATATTGTAAAAAAAATCACATAATTGTATTCTTTGATTGTCATTAGACAATTGTCGTGGTTTTTCCTCCAATTTTAGAGTTTCCATGTTATTTTCTTGTATTTTGGTTATTATTTAAATTTATCTGTTTATTTATTTTTGCAACATTCATGTCATGTACCTGTATTACGATCAATCATCTGGTTGATTTGGTGATATTGGGACCATAAGGGATATTGGGACCATAAGGCTAAAAGCATTCGCACCATTAGTTGAATCTCATTATGGGACCATATGTTGATGGATGAACCATTGTCAATCTTCCAACAATGTCTTTCATTCAGCATCATATGAGAAGTCTAGATATGTAACACCCCAAATTTTTTATCTAAAAATTACTTAAAAATATTTTTTTTCTTTTAAAAACAACTATAATTTTTTTTCTTAGGAGTAGTTCATCATGTAATAATTTGAAGATGCGTCAGAAAATGATTTAGAGATATTCTTTTTTGGAAAAGAATGTAATGCAATTTACTAAAATATTATTTATTCATTTATTTGCAAAATTAATATTATAGTTGTTAGATCGATATTAATTTATGCTTCAAGATAAAATAAATTTTCTTTAAGTGAAATTCAAAAGGAGCAAGGTTGACTAAAATTAATGACATTCGATTATTTACTAGCAAATGAAATCTCACTTTCGCATTTCTATTAAAAGTTAATAATGAAGAGTAAATAACTTTACAATGCAACACAAAATTTTTAGTAATACAAAACATAATTTTTTTAAGTAAAAGTCTCATTTTTCCACGCGCGTGCACCAATCAAACATCATTCATGCAACTTTTGAGATCATTAGTACCTAAATATTGGTGTAAGGGGTCAGTTCATCCCACAGCAAAAATTAAACCAAATAATAAATTAACAACCAAAAAATATGAATATAAAATATTTCCATCATAAAAGATTTAAAGAAATTGATTCTTTAATAGTTCTCAAAGATGTATTAAAAATCATAAAATGTATCTAAATAAATCAAGTAGCAACAGTAGAACAAATAATTAGATCAAAATAAAAATAACAATAAAATGTATGCAAGTTATGCTTGCTCCTAAATATATATGATCCAGATATAACCAGCCACACAGGCGTCCACAAAGATGCATATGATATGTCATGTATGATAATGATGCTCAAAAGATACATATCACCATCCACTTAAATAATCACACAAATCACCAGCCACTTAGGCAACCACAAAGATAACAATACTTAAAACACAAATCACCCATCACTTAGGCAACCACAAAGATAAAATATTCAAGATTAAATTTTAATCACATATGACATCAAAGTTTTATTCTCATGGACGCTTAAAATCAAGAGTCAGTAATTTTGTTATCCTAAATATATAACACACAAACACCTGAATAAATGTCTTAGAGTCATAACTTTCATTTTATAAACTATAAAATTGGATTAGCAACGTGTTATTGATAGACATCAAAACTCAAATAACGAAGAACACATACAAATATGAACTTTATTTCTTATGCTATAAATTTTCTCCCATGATTAGTCATTTAGGCATACAAACCAAGGTTTACCATTAAACACATTGATAGCGTTTCAGCAAGTGTACTGAATCGTTGCAAGTAATAATTAAACGGTAGTACCGAGTGTCGAACTCAAGGATTATGTTTTACTATTGAATATTTAGTTACTAAAATTGAACAAAAAGTTTCCGAATTGATTGGAATAATATTTAAAATTAACAACAGTAGTGAAATTGATCCTTTATAAAATGAGAAAAATGTCAGAGATGAGTTTCACTTCGAATCCAACCTTGGCGTCTAAGTTGATCCTAGTTATTGAATTCCTTTATTGAATTATTACCGAATTCTCTTTATTATTCTTGCCCTAATGTCTTAGTAACAGAACCTTTAATTCCAAAGTAACCCATAATTCCTTAGTAGATTTAAGATTAGAATTAAGCATTACCGTATAGAAATTCTCTTGTAAATTATTGCATTGCATCTAATTTAATTGGTTTCATGACCTGCACCTATGTCTAGACTATAAATTCATGAATTTCTCATCTCAAGCATTCATAAAGTCCACTTTCGTTTCAAAATACAAATCGTAGAACATTTTAATGTTGATCAAGCAATAAAAAGCATTAAGCACAGAGATGAGAAAAATAATTCAATAAACTCATTCATATAACTAGAAATCAAATCATAAAAATAAGGATTTCATCTTGTTACACTCATCACTAACAAATAGAGTTTAGTTACTCATGACAAAGAAAAAAGAGATAGAGATTAGAGAAGAATTACAAGAAGGATTCATGAATGATTCTTGATAAAACTGCTCCAATGATGTTAGAAACGGTCGTCGTTGAGTTGCTATGCTAGGGCTCAAGTCTCCCAACTTCCCAAGAGTCAAAAAAGATCCCTAAAACGGTGAAAAATTGCATTTTTATGGTTGTTGATGCGCGTCGCGCGCTCCAAGCGCGCCTGGACAGTGTTGAATGGCTGGAAACACGCCCCAGGTGCAGAAAATTTTACCAGAATTAATTGATGAGTGTTTTCATGGAAAAGGAATTTGATTCATATATGTGTATTGTTGAGGAAAAGAAATTTGATGTGTTCATAAATTAAAATTATGAAATTTTGAAGAAGAAACTTATGTGAATTGGTGGAAAATGAGTTTGATTAATTTATGTGTGTTTTGAGAAAATAAAATTTGAGATGTTTGAGGTGTGGTTTGTGACACTTAATTTGGCATGATTCATGTTGAAAATGTGGAAATTTATGGGTTATTGATGATTGAACTTGTTGTGAATTTTGTGGAATTTGATTTGATCGAATTTAATGTATATTGTGGATTAAATTTGATGTGTGTGGTGGAAAATAAATGTTTGAGTATGTTCTGTGTGGAATTTGAAAATCTTTAGAGTTAAATGAGTATTAAAAATGGAGAATCTTTTAATATATGCATTTACTTAATGATTGTCGTGGATAGAGTCGGAGTGTGCTCATGCATTTCAAAGTACATGGTGACCGCGATGGGGCCATGGTGATAGTGGTAACCGTGATGGGCCACGAGATGATGCCATGTGATTAGTTAGTTCATCTTATCCTTGTGGGGATTATCGCGTCGGGCTGATCTGTGAGAGATTGCACTCTAGTTGTGCTGATCTGTGAGCGATTGCACTCTAGAAAACAGTGTAAGGCCTGTGATAGGCGACACTTTAGTAAATCATGTGGGCATGTGATGGGTGGCACCTTGGTAATTAGTACAAGGCCTGTGATAGGCGGTACAATTATGATTTACGCCCCCTCGAGGAGGGTTTTGGTTTGGAATTCCGGAATTCATGCATTTTGGCATTTACACATTGCATTAGGGTGCTTGGCACGCGAGTCATGTTTCATTCAAGATTATGATTGAGTGTTTGAACCCAAGTTGTCATGGTGATTGTGCTATAATTGCTAAGTGGGAATGTTTTGGATTTGTGTGTAAGTGTGATTGATGGCAAAACCTTTTCGAAACTCAAGTTGTCATGGTGATTGTGCTATAATTGCTAAGTGGGAATGTTTTGGATTTGTGTGTAAGTGTGATTGATGGCAAAACCTTTTCGAAACTCAAGTTGTCATGGTGATTGTGCTATAATTGCTAAGTGGGAATGTTTTGGATTTGTGTGTAAGTGTGATTGATGGCAAAACCTTTTCGAAACTCAAGTTGTCATGGTGATTGTGCTATAGTTGCTAAGTGCGAATGTTTTGGATTTGTGTGTAAGTGATGACTCTTCATCATATGCATATTTTCCCACTGTTTTAGTCTTATTTATCCTCAATCATCAGTTAAATTAAGGATTTATTTGATACATTTTGTTGATTTTTGTTCTTTGAGTTAATAAAATGTTTTTTGTTTTTATTTCGTTGATTAAGTAGGAATTTGTCGTAATTTTACATTGCGTTTTGTTTTAGTGTAGTGCTGAATTTTAGTGAAAAATCAACATGATATATGTGGAGTATTTCAGCCATATCTGGAGTTCTAGATGTCCAATTAGTGTCACTCCAAGTGCTAATGAAAGCTACGATCCATATCTACAACTTTCATGAAGACACCGGGACCAACTGCAGACGCAAAAGATGAGAAACATGCAAAATACATCAGATAGAAGATGTTGTGCGCCTGGAGCGCGCCCTGCGCGCCTGGGGCGCGCGACGCGCACCAGCAACCATAAAAACGCAGATTTTTACTATTTTAGGGATCTTTTTGACTCTTGGGAACTTGGGAGACTTATGCCCTACTTTAATCCTTATCTTTTGTATCTCTGTCATGAGTAACTAAACCCTATTTGTTAGGGATGAGTGTAACCAGATGAAACCCTTATTTTTCTGATTTGATTTCTAGTTATATGAATGAGTTTATTGAATTGTTTTTCTCATCTCTGTGCTTAATGCTTTTTATTGCTTGATCAACATTAAAATGTTCTACGATTTGTATTTTGAAACGGAAACGAATGCTTGAGATGAGAAATTCATGAATTTATAGTCTAGGGATAGATGCAGGTCATGAAACCAATTAAATTAGTTGCAAAGCAATAATTTACAAGAGAATTTCTATATGGTAATGCTTAATTCTAATCTTAAATCCACTAAGGAATTAGGGGTTACTTTGGAATTAAAGGTTATGTCACTAAGACATTAGGGCAAGAATAATAAAGAGAGTTCGCTAATAATTCAATAAAGGAATTCAGTAACTAGGATCAAATTAGACACCAAGGTTGGATTCGAAGTGAAACTCATCCCTGACATTTTTCTCAATTTATAAAAGATCAATTTTACTACTATTGTCAATTTTAAATATTATTTCAATCAACTTGGGAAATTTTTGTTCAATTTCAGTAACTAAATATAATTCAATAGTAGAACGCAATCCTTGAGTTCGACACTCGGTACTACCGTTTTATTATTACTTGCAACGATTCAGTACACTTGCTGAAACGCTATCAGTAAGTGTGATTCATTGTAAAACCTTTTCGAAACTCAAGTTGTCATGGTGAATGTGCTATAATTGCTAAGTGTGACTGTTTGGATTTGTGTGTAAGTGTTGATTGAGTTTGAAACCCTTTTAAAAGCTGAATTTTGCTGTTTTCTGATGTGTATTCGAATACAGAAGGTTGTATTCGAATACAAACATCCTGTTTTAGCTACTGACTTATGTGTAGGCGAATACAGAAGGCTGTATTCGAATACAGACATCCTGTTTTTGCTGCTGACTTATGAAACAACCTTGTATTCGAATACAGAGATGTTGTATTCGAATACAGCAGTGCAATTTTGTTTAAAACTTCATTTCTCAACTTTGTTTATGCATGTTTGGCATATGGAAACCCTCTTAAGGTGCATGTTAAGTTGAAAGGTTATTTTGTGCATTTAAAACTTAAATGTTATGTGTTAATTGTTAATTTCAGTTGGTGACCTTTACAACTATTGTGGAAATGTGGGCTTTGCCCTCATATGAGAACCAGGATCTTCCCACCGGTTAGTACCTTGTGGATGGGAATGTAGTTGGACACACCTGACTGGAGCTGTGTCAGGAGGATCTTACGAGGCGCGTGATCACCCGGGATGTATAGTTTTTTTTGTAGAATGATCATATTAGGTTGACGTATAGGGACTAGATGTCTTTCTTATTTGGGTTGTGTTTATTTTAATTTGGAAGATTGTACCTATACTAATATTGTCAACTTGACATTTTAGTTTGATGGGTTCCATGTACCACTCTTTGATGTGATGTGGGGAGTTAAAATTCTTGGGGCAGTGCTTTTGTACAAGTGTCTGCCTAGAATATCCCAGGGGTATGAGCTATGTCTGATAGGCCTCATAGCCCTGGTGTATTTTGTATTTTGTATTTTTATTTCAAAAACTATTTCGCTGCTTGTAAATGTTGTTGACTTTTGTCGTTGTGTTACGACTTAAATATTTATCCAAAAGTATTTCCTTCTGTATTTCTTTGTTTTTATGAATTTGTTTTAAAAAAAAAATACACTCGCACTGTTAAAAATCGGGGTGTTACATAGTGCACCCACGTTGATTCTGTCGCCTTTTATGATGGCAAGTAGTAGGCATGCTCTGTGAAATGTTATATCTGACACATTGGAACATGGTAGTAGCGTGTGATGAACAAAGGTGATCCATGCTTTTGCAATTGGGTTGAGATCCACTGAGCGCAGTTTCCTAACTGAGTCATCCCTATTTCGAAACCAATTTGTGCCTGGTCTGCATAAAATGCATAGGATCTCCTGAGTGTCTACTTTTCTGCTGTGGTCCAACATATCTTGAAAACGACAGTCCTGATAATTCGGCAGACCAAAAATTGCATTGATGACTTGAGGTGTGAAGGGAACCCTTTTTCCCCTCACATAACTCACAAACTGATCATGTGGAAATGGGTCGTCAGACTTCATATCAGAGGCATTGGAGAAGAATTTCACTGCCAATGACTTGCTCGTTGTGGTGACGAATGTGGTTAGGTTCTCCCATCCTCTGGGTGCAATCATCGCCTGGATGTCAACAAATTCATCTGCTTCCAACTGAAAGTTTTTCTCACTCACAAACTTCTTGACTGTAGGGAGTTTGGCATGAAACTCTTGTGTTGCCATCGTCTTGAATAAGAATGTATTGTGCGGTTAGGAGGAGGATGTACTTGCGACCTTAGTTCGTTTTGCTTTTTGTTGGGTTGCCATTAGGTCTTACAAAACAAGTATTCACACTCAGGGTTCAAAATATTTCAAGTTAGAGACAATTAATTTAAGCATGGTCCCCCTTGGAAAATTAACAACTTAAATGGCCCTGGGTTAGTCCAACAAAATTCTAAATGATAATAGTGCATATACATTGAATGTCATTTTAACAAACAGTTGGAGTGAAGTATATATTTTGTGGTCCTTAAGGTGCAAAAGTGGTTGTGTCATTTTAACAAACATTTGGAATGCAGTATGTGTTTTGTGGTACTTAAGGTGCAAAAGTGGTAGTGTCATTTTACCAAACAGTTGGAGTGCAGTCATAAAACACATGAACAATTCACATACATGCAACATTAACACACATTCAATCTCAGAAAATCAACATGCATGTATGAACAATTTCTAATACTACCACAAATTTGAATTTAAAGAACCCACATGCATCAATGAACAAGAAAGAGTTGATATTAGAAATTGGGGGAAACTTACTTGAGGATGAAAGAATGTTGGATAAGAGAGGAAAACTTACTTGAGATAATGGAGGAAGGTTTGGAGAGTGATAATGAAAAGATTGAGACTGACCTTTGATGATAATGGAGGAGGGTTTGGAGAGTGATAATGAAGGAGGGGAGTTTTGAGTGAGAAGATGGGGATTTTAAAACATAGCACTGTGAAAAGCGCTTCAGGCGCGCTTCAAGCGCGTGTTCACAGTGACAAAACCTGCAAAACGCGCTTCAAGCGCGCTTCAGGCACGCATTCACAGTGACAAAACCTGCAAAATGCGCTTCAGGTGCGCAGGGGGCGCTTCAGGTGCGCAGGGGGCGCTTCAGGCGCGCGTTCACAGTGACAAAACCTGCAAAACACGCTTCAGGCACGCAGGGGGCGCTTCAGGTGCGTGTTCTGTCATTTGGAACTCTAAAATCGCTTCTCAAACATCTTTTTGATTCATTTCTCATACCAAACATCAAAACCAATAGAACTAGCTATTAGAGACTAAAATTGGAACTAAATGGAGTAAAATAAATATGAAATACAATAAATAAATACGGTGCAAAGGATATAAATTTGGGTTGCCTCCCAATAAGCGCTCATTTAGTGTCTTGAGCTGGACTATCCACTCTTCAAGTGTTGATCAGATGGATGGACTCCATCGAAGGTTTTGACTCTGCCCCTAAATAAGATTTGAGCCTTTGTCCATTCACCTTAAAGTTCTGATTTGAGTGTGTGTCTTTCAACTCCACAGCCCCGTATGGAAACACCTTGATTATCTTGAAGGGGTCCGACCATCTTGACTTTAGTTTTCCTGGGAACAACTTCAATCTTGAGTTGAATAGAAGAACCAGCTCTCCTTCTTGGAATTCCTTGAATTTAATCTTGTTGTCATGCCATTTCTTGGTTTTTTCTTTATATATTTTAGTGTTCTCATATGCGAAATTCCGGAACTCCTCTAACTCGTGAAGATGCAGAATTCTTGATTCTCTTGCCTTAACCAAGTTCGAGCGGCAAATGACAGGCTTTACCATACATGATTTGATACGGCAACATACCAAGGGAGGTTTTAAAAGCTGTTCTGTAGGCCAACAGTGCATCATCAAGTTTCGTTGACCAATCTTTTCGTGAGGCATTCACTGTTTTTTCAAGAATTTGCTTAAGCTGTCTGTTGGATACTTCAACTTGCCCACGGGTTTGTGGGTGATATGGGGTTGCCACCCTATGACGCACATTATATTACCTCAGAAGCTATTCCATTTTTCGGTTTAAAAAGTGAGTGCCCTCGTCACTAATCAAAGCTTGAGGTACGCCAAAACGTGCAAATATGTTCTTCTTGAGAAATGTGATGACCTGTTTTGAATCATTAGTTTGAGTAGCAACTGCTTCAACCCATTTGGAGACATATCTACCGCCACCAAAAAATAAACTTTTTTATATGAGGATGGGAATGGACCCATGAAGTCAATACCTCACACGTCGAACACTTCTACTTCTAATATAGGATTTTGCGGCATATCATCCCGTTTTGAAATATTACCGGTGCGCTAGCATCGATCGCACTTCTTCACGTAGTTGAATGCATCTTTGAACAATGAAGGCCAAAATAATCCCAATTGGAGAACTCTTGCTGCAGTTCGATCACCACTGAAATGACCCCCATAATCAGAGTTGTGGCAGTGCCATCCACTCCTCTTTTGTACAGGAAGGGTTCATCCCATACATAGAATTTGGCATCATGGATAAACTTCTTTTGTTGTTGGTACATGAAATCAGATTTAATTGCCTCACCTACCTTAAAATTAGCAAAGTCAGCGAACCAAGGTGCCATGACAATAGCGAAGATGTGCTCATCGGCAAATTGGTCTTGAATCGGTCTAGTCCTCCTCAACTTTCTCCAATCGAGATAAGTGGTCTGCTACAATATTCTCTGATCCCTTCTTGTCTCGGATCTCAATGTCGAATTCTTGTAGTAATAGAATCCATCTAAGTAATCTTGGTTTTGATTCCTGCTTAGTAAACAAATACCTCAAGGCAGCATGATCAGTGTAAACAATAACTTTCGATCCTAGTAAATAAGATCGAAATTTATCAAAAGCATAAACTACAGCTAATAATTATTTTTCAGTTGTGGCATAGTTGTGTTGGGCCTGATTTAAAACATGGCTAGCATAGTAGATTACATGCAACATCTTGTCTTTTCTTTGTCCCAGGACTGCCCCAATAGCACTGTCACTTGCATCACACATGATTTCAAAAGGTAGTGACCAGTCAGGTGCAGTGATAATGAGAGCAGTTATCAACTTCTTTTTCAAATTGTTAAAAGCATGCAAACAATCCTCATTGAATTTGAAAGGTGTGTCTTTCACAAGTAGGTTTGCGCGTGGTTTTGCAATTTTTGAAAAACTTTCTAATGCCTTTTTCATTGGTAGGAGGGGGAAGTTTTTCAATAACTTCAACTTTGGCCTTGTCTACCTCGATCCCCTTGTGGGAGATTCGGTGGCCTAATACAATTCCCTCTCGTACCATAAAATGACATTTTTCCCAATTTAGGACCAAGTTGGATTTTTCACACCTTTCTAATACAAGAGACAAATTACTCAAACAGTTATCAAAAGATGAACCAAAGACAGAAAAGTCGTCCATAAATAATTCGATATGTTTTTCAATCATATCAGAGAATATGGACATCATGCACCTTTGAAATGTGACAGGTGCATTGCACAGCCCAAACGGCATTCGCCGATATGCAAACACCCCATACGGACATGTGAATGCAGTTTTCTCTTGATCCTCGAGTGCCACAACTATCTGATTGTATCCTGAATAGCCATCTAGGAAGCAGTAATACTCATGTCCGGCTAGTCGCTCAAGCATCTGATCAATGAAAGGGAGATGGAAATGATCCTTCCTCGTAGCGATGTTCAACCTTCTATAGTCAATACACATTCTCCATCTTGTAACCGTTCGTGTAGGAATTAGCTCGTTCTTTTCATTTGTGATGACGGTCGTTCCACCCTTTTTTCGTACAACTTGGACGGGACTCACCCAAGGGTTGTCTGAAATAGGGTAAATGAGACCAGCTTCTAGGAGCTTTACCACTTCTTTCCTAATTACTTCTTTCATTGTCGGATTCAATCTCCTTGGGGTTGTACTACTGGTTTGTGATTGTCCTCCATTAGGATTTTGTGCACACAAAAAGTCGGACTTATTGATAGCGTTTCAGCAAGTGTACTGAATCGTTGCAAGTAATAATAAAACGGTAGTACCGAGTGTCGAACTCAAGGATTGCGTTTTACTATTGAATTATATTTAGTTACTAAAATTGAACAAAAGGTTCCCAAGTTGATTGAAATAATATTTAAAATTGACAGCAGTAGTAAAATTGATCTTTTATAAATTGAGAAAAATGTCAGGGATGAGTTTCACTTCGAATCCAACCTTGGTGTCTAATTTGATCCTAGTTATTGAATTCCTTTATTGAATTATTACCGAATTCTCTTTATTATTCTTGCCCTAATGTCTTAGTGACAGAACCTTTAATTCCAAAGTAACCCATAATTCCTTAGTAGATTTAAGATTAGAATTAAGCATTACCGTATAGAAATTCTCCTATAAATTATTGTTTTGCAACTAATTTAATTGGTTTCATGACCTGCACCTATGTCTAGACTACAAATTCATGAATTTCTCATCTCAAGCAATAAAAAGCATTAAGCATAGAGATGAGAAAAATAATTCAATAAACTCATTCGTATAACTAGAAATCAAATCATAAAAATAAGGGTTTCATCTTGTTACACTCATCCCTAACAAATAGGGTTTAGTTACTCATGACAGAGAGAAAAGAGATAGAGATTAGAGAAGAATTACAAGAAGGATTCATGAATGATTCTTGATAAAACTGCTCCAATGATTTTAGAAACGGCCGTCTTTGAGTTTCTATGCTAGGGCTCAAGTCTCCCAACTTCCCAAGAGTCAAAAAAGATCCCTAAAACAGTGAAAAATTACATTTTTATGGTTGCTGATGCGAGTCGCGCGCCCCAAGCACAGGAAACACGCTCCAGCGCGCCTGGACAGTGTTGGATGGCTGGAAACACGCCCCAGGCGCAGAAAATGCACTTCAGACGCGCCTAGACAGTGCTGAATGGCTGGAAACGAGCCTCAGTCGCGTCTGGCGCGCTTCAAGTGCACAACATCTAATGTCCGATGTATATTGCATTTTTCTCCTATTGTGAGTCTGTATTTGGTTCTGGTGTCTGCATGAAAGTTGTAGATATGGATCGTAGTTTTCGTTTGCACTTGGTTTGACTCCAATTGGATATATACAACTCCAGATATGGTTGAAATACTCTACATAGGTCATGTTAATTTTTAATTAAATAAATAAATTAGAGGGTGTCACATCACCCTTTTAATTTTTTATCTAATAGTTACGAAACCAAAAATTTCATAGAATTATTCTTGTAGAGAATTAAAATAAAATTATAATTTTAGTTTAAAAGAGAGGAATGCATGAGATACAAAAAAAGAGAATAGTCTTTTTGTTGTTCTCTCTTAATTGCACCAAAAAAAAAACTCATAATTAAATTTATAATTTTCCTTTAAAAAATAAATTAAAGATGTTAAAAATGAGTTAATGCATGCCAAGAAAACATCATAATTGTCATAAAATCTTGTCATAAAGGAGAGTAAAAGAATGAGTCAAGTCACTATATTTTTTTTATAGGGTGGATCAAAAATATTTTCAAAACACTTATACTGATTGGGTTTCACTAACTCTATAATATCTTGGTCGCAAATAAAACTAACAAACAATATAACTTTTATAAATTATAATTTAATTAAATAATTCAACTAATATTTTATCAACTAAAATAAATCAAGCAAGACAAGAATACCACTCACACATAACAAAATAAAACAAACATATCTTAACACATCAATTTCATGATTATCGAAACTAATCAAATAAAAAAAATGCACAATAGTCCATTTAGGAAATAATCACATCAAAATCATTCATATTTAATTGTCACGCCAAAACAATTAAATAAAAATGAAGGTTATAATTATTCAAGTAGAATAGAGTGTAATAAAATTTAATTTAATTTATTTATACATAGAATAATTATTAAGTTGGGATTATGACCAATGAACTCCCTAAAAAATTCCTCTTAGACAAGTATTTGACTTTTAAGTTATTTGTCACCATATACCCAAAAAAAATTTAGTCCTTTATGTTTTTTTTTATTTGGTCTTTTATTTTTATTTTAAGTGACAATTTGATCTTTTATGTTTTAAAATGTCAACAATGTTATCTTTTTTTTTTACAAAAATTCATCGAAATTTTCAAACAAAACTCATAAAACTAATTATATTCTTCAATATAATACAAATTTCATCAAATTCGTAACTCAAACGTTCAAATAAACTCATATTTTCACTCTTTATTTGATGTTGTTACAGATGAAAATATGAGTTTATTTAAAGATTTAAGATATGAATTTGATGAAATTGCATTAGATTGAGGATGATAATTAATTGTTTGAAATTTTTGATGAATTTTTTAAATTTTTGCAAAAATAATAATGATAACATTGTTGACATTTTAAAACATAATAGATCAAATTGCCACTTGAAATTAAAACAAATGACCAATCAGAATAATAATAATAATAATAATAATAATAATAATAATAATAATAATAATAATAAATCATAATAATAATAATAAGATAAATGACTATAACGTTAACTGAAATTAAGTTAAGAGACCACATGTGTTGTTTAGCTAAGTATTTATATATATATATATATATATATATATATATTAAATAAATTAAAAACATAGTACTTTTTTACCTGAATTATACAAACCTACTTTATAATTTTCTTCCATGGGGTTTCCTGTATTAAAACCGTTGGATAATCATCCATATTACTATTTAACACATATTTTCTCAATATAAATCACGGTGTGTGTTACATGTGAACAAAATATAATTAACAGAATTAATATATTTGGACCAAGGTGCAAAATTGAGAAACTAGAGAGTATAAAATTAAAAAATGTTATAGAATAATATAATGTAATAATTTTAGGATATACAAGTAGACACCCTCACATCAACGAAGATATACACCCCTAGCTTTATGATTATTTTCAACAACTTTTTTTTTATTTTTTTTTCAACAATTTTAGGATATACAATTTTTTTACTACTTTGCAATTGCTTCACTTAAACTTAAAATATCTTCATATTATATTTATTATAATAAAAAACATTTTTTTAGTTGTGCATTTTATTTTATATATATAAAATAATCAAATGTATATATAATTATATCTCACTATAGAACACATAAAGTAAAATGTTAAAAAAAATATAAATTATTAAATTATATATAAAGTCAAACTTTTTGAATCTTCATTCTTTGACACACACATAAAGCGTGAAGTGGTGATGGTTGTATCAAAATAAATAAATAAAACTACTAAAGTGTTGGAAAATAAAGGTTAGTTATGTGAGTAGCTAGGTGGTCCATAATTAATCACATGTATAGCTACATCAAAGTTAGCAAATTTCACCAAAGTGAATCACAAAAATATCTTATTGTTATCCTAAACGAACTCAAAGAAGCTAGAAAATAAAGAAAGCTGAAAGAGTAAGAGACATCAATTAACAACGAGGTAAGTGTAGCTTTCCAAACCTTCTCTTAGGCGTAAGATCCGATGCATCTTATAAAAAATAAAATTAAATGTTCAATGTCCTTTTTTTTAATAAAATATTTGGATGTTATGTTGCCAAAATATCCATATGCAGCTTTTTTGGGTACAAATATATCAATATATAGTTAAATTAATCTAATGAAAGAAGATTTAATTACATAAGTCGATAGGTAGATTTTTTTATAGAAAACATCAGTCATCATTATGTTAATTTTGATCTATGAACTTCTTTCTCAAACACTTCTAGGTATCGTACAAAACCTCTTGAAATACACCTTGTATATATCTTTGGCTGAAAAAGGTTGGATAGATTTGTATTTTTGTTGTGATTGTGTTGTTCTTATATAAATAAATATAGAGTGAGTATTCATTTTAATTCCTAATTAGAAAATATAAATCAAAATCTACATATATATATATATATATATATATATGAGCCAAAAACTTTTAGTGAGCCAAAAATCTCAAACAAATACATAGAAAATATAAAACATTTATTAATTAAGTCCAAAATATAAAACACATATTAACTCTCTATATTTATGCATCACACATTTGTCAATCTAAATTTGTTACATTAAGATCACACATCAAATTGGGATAACTTTTGTAGTTTTACTTGATTAATCATACTCAAAATATAAATAGTTAGATTTTGAATTTAATAAAAAAAATTGGTCCTCTATATTCACTTATTTACAAAATTAATTTTCTTTTCAAAATTTAAGTTTTTGAATTTAAAACTAATGGTGTGACAAATTTTTTATTGAGATGGTACATAATCTTTATATTATAGATTTACTTAAATGATTTTACATCAACAAATTTATCTCACGTCAATATTTTATTTTTGTCAAATTATTATTTTTGGGACTAATATTATTTTTGAGACTAAATATATTTATAAAAACTAAAAACTATCAAATTAAAAAGTAAAAATTAATTCCATTAACATAAAGAAATAAATGAATCAAATCTGTAATTAAATACAAATTTAATTGAGAGTCTATAAATTGCATAATTGGGTAAAATAGGACAAATGTATTGGAATCCGAAACACCAAATTAAAACATACTCTATCTCTATATATAGATGCAAACTAGGACAGATAAATCACATGCCCAAAAGTACATTCAAGGAAGCTAGCTAGTGGAAATGATTAAAGAAAGAGAGAGAAAAAAGATTGTGATATTTGATGATTATAATAATCCACCTATTCATGAGATCTCTATAACTACCTCTCAACTAATTTCCCTTTATAATATTTTCTTCCATTGTTTCTCCCATTATTTCTTCTTCACCACCAATTTTTTTTTTTTTTTTCATATCTCAAACATGTCCAATTCAGAGAACTTTCATATCAAAGATGCCAAAGAAGAGTTGAGTAAAAATTTGAAGATACCAACATTGATGATTGAATATCAAGAAAAAGAAGATGATAAAAAGGAAGAACAAAGCATATTGTTTTCTAAGCAAGACACAACAACATCATCATCAACAAAACAACAACAAAAGGTGGAAGAAAAAGAAGAAGAAGAAAATGATGGGTTTAAAACTCCAACTCATTTTGATTATAGAATCCAAGAAGCAAAGCAATGTCCACAAGCACCAAGAAAACCAAAATCATCTTTGAAAAGAAGGAAATTACCACAATGCAAACACTTAATTGATGTAGAGGTTGAATTATTGTTCCAAATTCAACACAAAACACTTTCAAGTTCACAACAATGTACTAAGAAAGTTAGGAGAGAATAGAGACAACCCAACATGGGTGCAAATGCAATGACCACTACAAAAGTACTTTGGTTAGTGTATCTTAATTATCAAGGAATTAAAATAGTCAAAAATTAGTTCATGTAACTTTATCATATTAAATGAATGAATGATATATAGAAACTTAACTCCAAATCTTTAATTTTTTTTTTTAGTTTTATATGTTCATAAAAATACATACTTAGCATTAATCTGAAAAATATAATTATATTCATGGCTTTTAATAAATAGTTAATTTTGCCTAAAAAAATAAAAATAATTAATTAATTTAATTCTTGAAAAATCCTGAAATACAAATTTATTGAATATTTTTAATTTCAAAACTTTGTTAATTTTCAATGTTCAAAATATGGTACGATCCGACAAATTAAGTGATTAATAAATGTGTGATTTTATCAACATTAAATCCTTGATTAACTAATATGACTATTTTTACTTTTTCAAAGAATTTGACTATTAATTATTTGTATTTTATTTAGTGTAAGAACCATGTGGTTAAGGACTTTTTGTTATGGCTTCTTGAGATCTCAATAGAAATTCTTAGAACACTTTGTTTTTAATGTGTAAAGAAAGATAAAGGTTACATTAAGAAGTTATGGGCAGAGAGAGAAATTAAAGATCAGTGTGACTGGCACGGAGTTGTAATAATAGTAGAAATTTAATCTTACAGATCAAGATTCATCACATAATTAGATATTAAAGTGTTTGATTTTGGGTTTCTTTTTAATTATGAGACTCAGTGATTCTTCCTTCTATTTTACGCTTACATAAGTTGTCTAAGAATCCATAAAATTTAGAAAAACAAGGACAAGCAATTGTTGTGTTGTGACAAAATGTATAAAAAGAAGGACAATTAATTAGCAATTTTTGTGGATGGAATCATTACATTAATTCTTCTTGCTCTCGTCGACGGTATTATAAATCCAAGCAAAGTGTGTGTATATATATTCCCATGACTTAATGTGAGAAGCTCATATTTCAAGATTATTAGTACATTTGTATTTTATTTTATCTTTTTACAATGCTAATATTGTGATAATATATATATATATATATATATATATATATATATATATATATAT
>NC_021165.2:35557800-35588401 GCF_000331145.2 Cicer arietinum
TATATATATATATATATATAACAATATTGATAGTATTTTGTTGAAAGCAGTGATCAAACATGCGATTTTTTATATAATTTTACTTTTTAATTTATCTACTTTAATTATTAACTCAATTTTATATTTAAATATAAAAACTAAATTAAATTATATTTTAAAATATCTTCGAATGTGTAGTTCAGTGTTGATACATTGAAAGTGGTTTAGAGATTCGTTCTTTGGCACTAGTAATGTCCCCTACGAGAGATATAAGATAATTTCATAGTTAAGGTGAGATAGTTAACCAATATAGTAATAAAATATTTTAGGTTTGTTTTTAAATTTTAACTCAACTGACAAATATCGATATTGTTAGGTTTGACATCTTAGTCGGTATTCAAACTTGATATCTCAAAAAAAAATGTCTTAAGTTTAATAGTTCCACTACAACATAATACTAACAATTTAACAATTAATTTGCTAATATTTATCATCTAAAAAAGTGATATCCCCTAATTAATTAGTAACCAATATTGTTAAAAAAAGTTGGATTTTAAAATAAGGGATTAGTTAGTTTTGAAACGAGAGAGGCAAACATGCTAAATAATGAGGAGAAGTTATTTTACTATCACTTGGGAGTGAAAAAACATTTCTTCCTTTAAAATAAAAAAGAAACAATTTTATTTTAAAATCCACAATGCAATTTGCTCTTCAATTGTGAATTTCACCCGCCAACATAGCCAAATGCGGTCGTAACTATCATATAATATTACTATATGTTAAAGGTATTTTTTTTATATATATATTTATTATAACTGTATCACATTAAATTTGTTGTTCATTTTAGTTTATTAAATTCTAGTGGGTTCTTTGTCTTCCTCCTATCTTCATCTTTCTTTTTTCTATATTTATCATTATTAACAGTAATCATAATAAAATTTAAATTTAATTACATTTTTATCCTTAATATAGATTATGTTTCCATTTAGATTTACTTTAAAACTCACAAATTTTTATTATGTACTAAAAAATTACAAATAAAATAAATTGATTGAAAAATTATTTCACTTAAAACTCATCAGTTATATATCAAACTCAAGTCAAAATAAATAGTCTCAATTTTTTTTCTTAAAATCCTAATCTCACATTCTAAAAGATTTCTTCAAATTCTTTATCAAATTCTTATTTTAAATTTATTTTATATATAGAATTCACTGCCGAATTCCAAATATTTTAATTAAAAAATGACAACTTATAGCATTTATAAAAGAAAACTAACTCTAGAACCGTATTTACATAATTTTTAAAATTGAGACATTAAGCTTGCTCAAATATGTTTTAGGGGTTAAAATCGCATAATATTTAAACCAGAGGAATTAAAAATATAACTAAACTTAAATTTGATAATGACAAGAGTTGTAATTTTATATATGTTAAATATCTTACAAAAGTTATCATTTAGCAAGTGCCAATGAACTAGAGTTGTATCAATAAATGATGGTTTATTTATAAACAAGGTTTAAGGGGGTTTTGGCTACTACTGTATGGGGGGTAGAAATAGCATGAAAGGATTGGGCCAAACCCAAAAGTTGTGGGCCGAAACAACCGCAATACAAGGATTAAAATATTGGGTCAACAATGCGACACTAGAAAAAGCAAGTTGCTCATCCCTAACTGTTCTCACAAGCCTCTTAAAATTTTCAAAATACCCTTTACCGAATCACACTATCTAGTTCGCTATTTTACCGGATACCGCAACTCAGAATTTAGTAGGTTCCTTCGTAAGGGCATAATGCCTCTTTTCCGTCATTCACTCTATCTTCAATTGAAACACAATATAAACCTATAATACTCTTAAATCCTACTCAATTCATATTTTATTCCTCAAATCCATGCTAAAACATCACATTTGAATTAATCAACTATTAATATTAAAACCTTTCAATCTAAGCTTTCAAATCAAGTGCAAACTCATGTTTTGATTTAATTAAAAGTTCAACTGTAACTAATTACAAACATTTAAACCAAATTAAAATCCATTGGCATATAACAAACCTTTCTAGTATGCAAAAAAATATTACCGGATAATTGAATCTGATAGTGGTAAATGTTTTAAAAACTAACAATCGGATGCGTGAATCTAGTCATTTGTAAGGTTTTAAAAACATATGACTAAATCGCACAATCCAATACATTGCAATACAATTTTTTTAATAAAAACTTAACGAACAAAATGACAATGAAGAGGGTTATAGAGCTACATTACCTTTGTAATGAGCCAAATAGTGTTTGATGGAGCCAATGGATGGATGAGCTAGTGCATTTGAACATAGATTTGAAAGTAGTATAAGGATTGGAATTTAAGTGTTGAATAAGAAGTGTATGATAAAAAGTTGACATGATTTATGTAAGGTTAGTTATCGGATGCGTGAATCTAGTAACTTACTGACCGAAAGTATGAAAGAGAGAATTTAATAAACAAAATTCTAGCTATCATATAGGGTACTTTTGAAAGTTTGGGGGCTCTTAACAACAATGGGGGATGAGAAACCTCTCCAAGAAAATACCTAGAGTCCAAAAACACAATGGATCACTACAAGCCAATTCTATAGGAGAAATGTTAGCAATCTTTCCATAAACGATAAGAGTTTAATGATTATGAACCGACGGTATAAAATAGTTTTATACCCTTGTCCAATATAAATCCATCATCTTGTCATGTATGCATATTTAATAACTACTTTTTAAAAATCGTTATCATATACCTTACTTTTATTGAACGTTAGTATAAAACTAATTTACACTTGTGGTGTATATCCATCTTACCCAAATGATAAATCTTAATAAATCGATGATTACTCGCTCTACTTTCTGTTAATTTGAGAGTGTGTAGCACATAAGAACATGTGGGACTCGAAGTGAGCAACTAAATTTTAGTGTAAAAGTTATTTAAAAACATGTAGAGTTCAAACATAAAATAACTTGATGATAAATAAATTAATAGTTTTTTCCAATAAAATTAATAGTTAATATTACATTATTACATACACATCCATAACAAATTAATATTTACCAAATTCAATAACATATGGTACATTGTGATTGTACGATCACTAATGTAGGGTTCAAATTTAACTTTAACATGTATCTTGGCCAAAAGTAAATTTTAAGGTGAGGCCAACATAATTTTTAAGTGCAAGAGAGTAATAGAAAAATATAGGTACTTACATAATAAGCGAGACATTTACTCAAGTAGGGATTGAACTAATTTCTCTAAGAAAAATACACACACATATTACCACTCTGCTAATTATGCAAGCTAATGATAAAATAAAAAAAGTGTTTTTTATTTTATTTGTCTAAAATAATACTTTTAAAGTATAACAATAGTACTTAATACTGACATTGGTCGCGTTATCTTCAAAATTTGTATTTTTTTCAACCTAATTTTTATAACTTTACTCGAGTCACACCCAACAAATGTAATTGACTAAATAATTTAGAGAATTCAAGTTTGATACTCACAAAGATAAATGCCATTTAAAATTTTTATAATAAAAAAACTAAATATTTTAGAGAATTTAAATATGATATTGACAAAGATAAATGTCATTTAAAATTTTCATAATAAAAAGACCAAATATTTTCTCTCATCTTACCTTATATTCTTAAGAGTTAATCTATATATCACTTTACAATAAGATAATTGATTTGAGACTCTGTAAGTATAAGATAATTGATTTGAGATTATATATTATTTATAAAATATACCCAAACATCTTAAGATAATTTTTTCAAGTGTCCTTAGTTTAGTTGCAATGAATTCTTCTACTGGCCCATCCTCAGCAGTCTATCACTGTGTGCTTTATTTAACTGGTACATTATCCATTTCATATCTTTGATAATTTTTCATATAAATAAATTAAGAAATTATTTAATTGATACATTTATACCAAAATATTCTTTTCAAGTGGTCCTGCCCCTGCTGCCCTGTAGATTATAACTCTAGTAGGCATAATAGTAACATAAATAACTTATTGATTTGAGGCTTTTATTATTTCATCACCTTTTATTGCACATAGAAATTTATTGATTTTGGGTCATGTGAACCTTCTTTTATTTGGACTAATTAATCAATTCAGGTTTTAATAAATAAAAGAAAAAATATACTAGTATCGGAATCAAGCAAAAAGGAGAACAAGATTATGGCTTAATATTGCAAATTTGGTTTCAACTTTGACTTTTCATATTACCTCTCTTCATTGTTCGTTTAGAGAGACAAAATATAAGAAAAACATTAGGTAAACAAAAAATGAGAGAAAAAAAATTATTTTCATTTTTTAGTTTAATTTTTTCACAAATTCTTCTAGTTATAAGAAAAAAAGTTTACAATAAAAAATATAAGTGTATTCTATTTCTCTCTTTAATCTTTAGCGTCAATCATTTTTATTCTTTTTTTTTAATTAATCAATTCAAGTTTTAATAAATAAAAGAAAAAATATACTAGTATCGGAATCAAGCAAAAAGGAGAACAAGATTATGGCTTAATATTGCAAATTTGGTTTCAACTTTGACTTTTCATATTACCTCTCCATTGTTCGTTTAGAGAGACAAAATATAAGAAAAACATTAGGTAAACAAAAATGAGAGAAAAAAAATTATTTTCATTTTTTAGTTTAATTTTTTCACAAATTCTTCTAGTTATAAGAAAAAAAAGTTTACAATAAAAAATATAAGTGTATTCTATTTCTCTCTTTAATCTTTAGCGTCAATCATTTTTATTCTTTTTTTTAATTTTTAGTTCCTCCCGCCGAACATTCTTGATTTTGTCTGTGGAGACGATACTTAATTTACACAAAAATAATACTCTTAATTTTATTATTAATTATTTTACTAAATTATAATTTTTCAATTCAAAGAACATAAATATTCTAAGAGTATAGTCAAACAAAAAATGTCAATTATATATTTAATTTACAAAACATGCATTATTTAAAAACAGTTGTGCATACACCTGTTTGACTTTCAGAAACAGTTAAATATTTGTTGGCAGGTATATACCCTATTCTGTCCCTCTCTTTATCTCTCATGTCCATATCTATTCTACCATTTTGTCATTTATGTACCACAACTTCCTTTATTTTGTTCCTTTGTGCATTTTGTTCAATTTAGTGTTACCTTAGTCAGAGGATACAATACTATCCTTACATAACATTATTCTTTTTGTTTTTTTTCTTCTATGTAGTAACTTATCTGAATTCTTCCTAGTCTTCAATTTTTCCTTTGTCATTCATTCCCTCAAAATCCAGTAATGGCTCAACAGGTATAATCTTTAACTTCCTTATCTCTTCTTTTTATTTTTCACATCACATACACAATCAAGGTGTAATTGCAATGCTTACATCAATTCAAGGTTTTAAATTTTAGTTCCAATGACAAATTTGATTATGGATTTGGACGCTGAAAGAATATTGAAAAGGAGGTTCAGAGTTTGATATTTGCTGCTAACAAATTTTTTCTCTTCTAACAAACTAACCACTAGCATTTGCTTATAGAAAACGAAAAAAAACATAAAATTGACTTTAGTTACAATCAGTTTTGAGATGACAAAAATTTTTGATATTGTGTTAGTTTTGTAGCTACATGCTATATATAACACGCATGTTGCTGCAATTTATAACTTTTCATTTAGGATTTTAAAACATGATTTACAACGGTAATTGTAACTGCAATATTATGATTTTTTATGTATGTGTGCAACATTTAGAATGGCAATGCGATTGCGATTTAAAATATTGTCTGTATCATCATGTTTCATGAAATGGATTTTCTTGAATTAGTCTATCATATTCTGGTTTTGGTATTCTTTTTTTTTTTGTGTGATTATTTTTTATATAGACTTTGCATGGTTTTGGGGTTGAAACAGGAAGAAGGTTGGCCTTTGGGGCTGGGATTATTGAATGCAAGAATTGGGTTTGTAAGAAACAATGATTTCTCTGGATCAATATCCTTCAACACAATGTTCACTAGTTCTTCCATTCATTCAACTGATTCTTCCTCATATCTTGATACAGAGGTTAGTAATTTTATTGTAGCAGAATTTTTTTAACAAATGTGTAATGATAGCTCCTCTGTGTTTATCTGTAAAAAGAAAAAGTAACTATATATGGCATGTGATGATACAGCAGAAAAAGAAGAGAGATGAGAAAAATATTGTAAAAAGAAATGTAACATAAATGAGGATAAGAAAATAAAAAATTTATATCCTTATTCTTTGATGGTTATTCCTTTTGCATTTTTACAACAATAATGTACATAACCAAGTGACAGTATAATTTATTTTATTTACATATGGATCTAAACAAATTACACTATGATGCAACTTTGATATGTTAATTTATAAAACATATTTACAAATATCTCCATGGTAAGATTTGATATAATGCATGTGTAAAAAATGTTATGATAGTGTATAAAAAATTAAATCCTAATAGCAATAGTAAAAATAAAAAAAAGGGTATGGTCCCCATTTTAAATTTGAGATACTTTGCCCTTTCCTATTGGTTTTACTATGACTTTTGACTACGTACTTTGTGATAATTTGTCTAATGAAGATGAAGCTTTTGAAGGAGACCAAACAAGAACTGAATAGAAAAAGGAAATTTCATGTAATGAACATGCTCATAAAGCAAATCTGTCTTCATCTTCCTGTCACTTTCTTTACAATTCCATATGACATGGGGTCCATAGCATGACTTAAACAACCATGGCATGCTTTGACAGAAATTGACATTGATTTTACTTTATTCTTTCATTGATTTAGAACCCAATTGAGAAATAATGTTGCATTCAAATTTTAGTCTTCTACTAATAGGGAAGCCCAGATCCTCTTCTATATCGGTATTTTACAGGCCGTTAAATTAATCCAACCGCCTAGTATACTTCAAACTGTTGGATTAATCTAATAGTTGACCTTTAGTTCAAAACCGAGGAGATAGGAGAGGATCCATAGTCCTCAACATTCTTGAAAAATATTTTCAATGAGTAGAAAACAATATTCAAAAGTATGAAAAAGGCGAAACCGTTAGTATTCTAAAGCAATTCAATTAGGAACCATTATATGAATATCATTCTCACTTGATTTTTTTATTTTGAGTCATTCTAATATAGTTATAGAAAAATGCTGATTTCAATTGAAAATTTACGTTAGATTAGATCATACATGTTCAAAGCAGTTATTATGTGCCATTTTTCTAACTTCATATATATATATATATACCTTGGTTTAGTCGACAGGATCAGTCTTCCATGACAAGAGCATCACACTTGGCAACCTCTTAGGTACTTCTAGTTTCTTAGAACTGTCAAGGAGATCAACAAGAATAAGAGATATGGAACCCTCAAAGGAACACAAAAAGAATCACAAGCTGAAGCATTGGTTGTTCTTCTCACTATGTACAAAGTTAACTACTGATGCAGTGAGTGTGAATGATGTTCCTTCTCTTGGTCAGTACCTTGTTGCAGAGAGAAGAGCTGCAAGTACTTACAGAAGGAATCAATGTGCATTCATTCATGGACATAATGTTTTGTTGCCAGTTCAAGAATCGAACTCGCCGGTTCTTGGCGGTCGGTCAAGCTGCTCTTAATTCACCAGCTTCATTGAGTGAAGATAGTGGAAGAGAGGCAAATAGAGCATTGCAGCAAAATAATGGATATGGAACAACAATACCACTTTCTTGTTTGTGTGGATGATTCAAAAAGTGGTGACACTTAATCACTCATATTAGTTACTTAGTTGTTACTTCATAATCTAACTGTGTTCTCATAATTGGTTACTAAGGGATTGTTTGGATTGACTTATTTTATTTTAGCTCATAAAAACGACGTATGACATATCTATAAGCTCTCCAAGATAGCTTATAAAAATTGCTTGTGGCTTATATGAAAATAATTTGACTTCATTATATCTCTAGTTATAGAAATAGCTTATACATAAGCAATTAATTAAGTTTTTTATCTAAATAAAGCCTAATTTTCTAGTTGGAATGTTCTATTTTACACTACATTCTATACCAATTTTATTTTTCAACATATATTAGAACATATATAATCAAAATATTAAAAGTGAATATGAAACACAATATATTTTCCAACTCATTTTCCAACTCAAAGGGATAAATGAATGCCCCAAATAATATATTTGAAGCTTTACAAATTACAATATATACCTATCATTACACAGCCACAGTTATAACCTGTGCAATAACTAAGAAACAAGATTGAGAATACACAGAATGAGAGAGACTAACCACTTAACTTTGAAATACAAAATCTTCAGTTGAATAAATTGACATGTTCCGGGTTGCAAATGAATCATGGCCTGAAAAGTAGGTTGAGAATGAACGAATCCAAACAAATCACCGAATCGTTGAGTTGAATAAAGTCAAGACGCTCACAGCTTGGATGACGCGAAACCCATAATACATCCAAGAGACGCATGGATACAGCTCATGTCCCTGAGTTGACTACATATCTGTATATGTTGATCATACTCAAGCACCAAGGAAAAATACCTTCATCTCATGCATACTTACACTTCATATATTTCGTGAAATAAAAATAAAAATGTATGCCGAAAGTTCAACCGATAATCGGATTACAAAGAATCAAACTGACCATATAAGAATCTATTTCATCTATTGTCTTGCATGATCTTAACAATCCTTCGGACAATGGAAAAAATGAGCTCAAATAATATGCTACTATAGGTAGATATTCCACAGCACGTGTAAAATCACCATTCATATGTCAAAGAAACCACCAACAGAAATCATCAAGACTTAACAAATCCCTCATTGCTTTTCAGTGTCAATCTTTCCTGAATTGCGGCCAGCAATCCTTCCAAACGAGCCCATGGCTGATAAACTCTTGAAGCTGCTGCTCCCTTCGCTGAAATTTGATCTTCTTGACTTCTTCGGTTTTGTTGTTGGACTGGATTCCACTTCTTCTGTATCACTACTAGTCTTGATCTTGGCAACGATTAACTGAAGAATGGCACCTCGGCAAAATGGACAAAATGGTCCAGTGGTGCAACCGGTTGCAGGATCAGGCTTCTTGAGACAGCATAGCGCGAGGGTACAATGAGCACACATTTGATGACCACAAGGTCTAACCTCAATTGTGCAGACTTGGTCAAAGCATATACAGCATAATTCCATATTGCTTTCCTATATGAGGAGAAATATAGCTGGCAAATAAGTAACTTGTAATTTTACGGAAAACAATCAATTAGGCTCAAGCATCAATATTGTCATGAACCAATTATCCAAAAAAAAATTCTTGCTTGAGTGAAGTGCATGAATGGTTTTATACCAAGGCCCTATTTCGATAAAACAATATAATAAAGCGTTTATAGCATAAACATTTATCATATAAGTGCTTATGTATGAACTATTTTATAATAATAGATCAAATAAAGTCAAGTTGTTATGAAAATAAGCTGAAAACAGATTATGGACATGTCATAAGTTGTTTTTATAAGCTCTCCCAAACAGTCTCACAAGTGCTTGTGTCAGTAGATAAGTTCAAATAAGTCAATCCTGACAAACCCCCAAATATTTCTCCTCCCACATAAAAAGTGTTTTGAGCTTGAAACTATGACAATCTACAAGCTCATCCTACCTTGTGCTAAAATTTAACTTATTTAAAATAATAAGGTCAACTGGGATCATAATCTAGATGACTTGATCAAAGAGTCTTTAATACTATGCCGTGACGTAACTACCTCAAAAGTTTAAATTGTTGGATGAAAGTGTAGAATGGTTTGACATCTAACAATCATAATATATTATCGGAAGAACTAAGAAGGTTAATGATGCATTTCATTTGAATTTATGCAGCAATGTCTAATTTTCATGTTTCCAATGGTAATTATCTAGATCTAAAGAAAATTATAATATTTAACTAATCAATGTAGGTGAGTTCTACGGTGAACTACCTTTATAAGTGGTCCACCATGGACCCGTACTTAAAAATGATCGTAAATTTTAAGGACGATCAATGATACTTTTCATAAGTAATAGCTCGTGATCCTCATCATTTTTATGTATAAGATAGTGACCTAATTGATGTCAATTAAACACGAGATACATATTTGTTTGTCTTATTTTTATAAAATCAGTATCATTTAAGTCACTATCTCAGTAATAAAAATAAAGATGGCCGTTAACATTTACTTTTAAGAGACGACGTCTATGATCGTTGAAGTTTTAAACATTTTTTAAAACTAGTCCATGTTAGAATTTTCCATCAAAGTATTATAATAAAACTTAGAGGCTTAAAGCAGTCAAGAAAGGTAGACTTTGTACCTCAGAATCTGAGACAATATCATCATATTTGCTATCAGAATGTAGAGGAGATCGAGGTGTGTCAGTCTTCTTTAGTAGGGTCTTTTCTCTCTCCCTATTAGCTTCTAGTAACGCATTCTCCAGTAAGGCCTTGGCTTCCTGATTGAGCTCGCCGATAAACTTTAGCGGCGATGGCCAAACAAGCGGTGCAGCCGATGAAGGATCAAGCAGGGCAGCACATGCTCTATGCTTGTGCTTCAGAGCAACTGTGAATGGTATTCTCCTGCAACGAATCATTTATGCAAGAGTTAAATTGTGCAAAGGAAAGAAAAGAGATGAAGAAAATCTCTCTGTACTTGGTATGCATTTGGTTACGCGATGACAACTACTTATACTTTTGAGGTGTGAATATCATACCATCGCAAAAACAGTGAAACACAAAAGCTTCTAAAATGTAGCCTATCGTTAGTCTTAAGTAAAATATTTGACCAATAAACAGTCAAAAGACATTTTTTTCAAAATTATTATTTGAAGAGCTTTTTATGCATAATTTGGATGGTAAGCACTAAGAGTAAAACCATAATTTTGCATTTTTTCTTTTTTTTTTTCAGCTAATCGATTCAAAAATTCAATTTTGAAGTATGAAATACCAAATAGAGGTTCCAAAAAGTAATTTCTTAACCCACAAGTCAAATCTCAAATCTAACAGTGAAGCTTGTCAGTTAATTTTTCTTTCTTGTTCTTCGTGTGAAATGAAATCGATAAACCATTTATGGTAATTAATCATGAAACCTTCCTAGTTTCTTATGGTAATTTACACATATGGCCTACGATCTTGAATCTATAATTACATCATTAAGTTAGTTTCATGAAGAGCTAAACATATAATCACTTACCCGGAAGAATCTAATTGAAGCCTATCTGCTCCCCAAGCAAGCAACATCCGGACACAGTCAACAGAACCACCACGGGCAGCCATATGTAGCGGTGTGCTCCCAGGGAATCTGCAGAATTTGCTTTCATCAGTTCAGTTCTATGGAAAAAACCACCAATTTTTATCAAATAAGAGTAACATAACTTATAAGACAATTATTACCCGTATCCACCGGTTGAAGCGCAAACAAGAGCCCCGTTGTCTAAAAGGGAATGAAGACATTCAAGCCGTCTATGACGAGCAGCAAGGTGGAGTGGTGTAGCACCGTTTCCATCTCTTATATTCACAAATCTAGAAAATCCCCTGACAAAATCATTGAACAATTTGGAATTAGTACCATTCATATTTGCCTGTGCTAGCTTGCATCCATGGATGGGGACCATGAAAGAGAATCTAACCAAGAATCTGCAACAGGTGTGGAATGAGCAGCTGAAAGAATAGCCTTTAGGCAATCTACATGGCCATAATAAGCAGCATAGTGCAAGCAGGTTCTTCGACGAATGGTATCAAACATCAATATCTGAAACATTACAAGAACATGAAATATCAATCCTCTGATTGAGTTTCCAATGATCACACCACAATCATCCCCAATTCAACACACACACATATATGGCTTAAATACAGATTTGGTTCTGCTATTTTGTCTCATTCAGGATTTTGGTCATTCAATTTCTATATCCACAATTTTGGTCTTCTACTGTTCAAAATATCTAACAACTTTTCCACCTATGCATCGTGGATTGAACTTTGATGATTTAATTAGTGAGATACTAATCTGACAACTAAGTTGATAACATACAAATGAGTAGTTCAGTTAGAATCTACCTAGACAGTGTCTATCACCACATTTGGTTGTTGGTGATATACATGGTACATTATGATAACATGGTATTTGATTTTTAAGTCAAAATCCTACTAAACAGTGTCACATCAGCAACTCAGTTGCTACATAAACATCTTAGCTGTCACATCTTCAAAATACATAGGTGTGGAAAAAGTCAGACATTTCAAAAGTTGGAGGACCAAAATCGTGGATTTAGAAATAGAAGGAGCAGAAATTGTGTATGAGAACCAAAACTGTATATAAGCCTATATATTTTTTTTAAATTTTTGTTCCTTTTTACCTTTTTCTCAAACTAAGTTTTTCCACATAAATACATTGAACTTCAGCATATAAAAGTAAAAGAAGGAAGCATAACATTAACATACATTAGCTCCAGCTTGAATAAGTTTTTCCATGCAACCAGTCTTTCCATGCATCACAGCCAACATTAATGGTGTCTAGATATCCGAAAAGAACACAAGAATCAGAATAGAACAGCCAAGTTAGTTAAGTCCAAGAAAGTGCATAAATTATTACAAAGGTGTTTTCAACTAGAAAATCATATGCAAAATCGGAAACACTGACATAGACAAAAACACACACCTGTTTATGGCGATTCAAGACATCAACTTTGACATTCCGGTCCAATAACATGGAAAGCACCTATCCACGACAGAGAAAAACTATATGAGATGCAGGAGAGGACAAATGAAGTTGCATGAATCATTTGTAACAAAAAGCTTCAACTCTAAACACAACTTAGAGCCATTTTGAGTAAAGTACTCAACAAATCAAAGAAAATTTGAAATATCAAACAATGACTAGGACTCTTTTAAATAATAGCTTCATGAATAAGTTGGAATTACCTTACACACCTTAACTCAACTTCATCAGACTCTTACATTCAAGAGATCCCTAAACCAATAAACTCTAAACCAGTGTGTATTTGAGTCAAACGTAATTTTGAATAGAAATTATTTTAGAATTATTTTAGAAGATTGATTTTTTACTCAGAAAATAAATTTGATGTAAAATTTAGTATAAAATGTTCAACCCAATACAAAAACAACTTTTTACTCAAATTTCATTTTGGAAGACACGGAACAATTCAAATAGTTTCTAACTCTAAACCATTTACAGCCAATTTGAATAAACTTTTAAACCAACACTTGAAAACAAAATTTGAAATCATCCAACAATGACCAGAATTAGTTTTAGTCAACTCAATTTCTTCACAAGCTATCTAATTTAACTTCTTCATAAATAAACACCTAAATTCTATAAATTCATTTTCTTTTGTAAATTACAAAACAAAAATACTTATTTTACCTTAAAAAACTCAACTGAGCTAAAATTTAGTCACAAAAGTTTCAATTCAATATCAAACCAATTACCACAAATATTTAAACCACTAAATGAAACTAAACAAGATGCTTTTCTAAGCTTACGCAATAATTTGAAAAAATAAAAGTGATTAATTATAACTAGATGTATCAATGTCGTGTCTATTTTTTTGTAATTAAGATTGTTAATATTGTTAATATATTATTGAACACATGACTCTTTCATCACTCACTCCTTCCTAACTCCGCCACCCCGGCTATCAAATCTATCTTATATTTCTTCGGTGTTGTGCTTATATAGCACTACCACTTCGTATTAAAAAGTGTCTAGTGTCTAACAACATCCGTGAAATACCAGACACATCTTCAATATAAGGTGGCGATGCTATATAGATATTTTTTCATCTAATAAAGAAAAAGAAAAAAGAAAAAAAAGTGAGGAGGAACAAGATTGAATTGAACAACCTCGATCCGACCATTGGCAGCTGCTAAATGAAGCGGAGACAACCTAGCACGACCAACAGAATTCTCCAAAACACCAACATCTTGATAAACCATAGCTTCAACTATCTCCAACTCACCATTAGCAACAGCAGAAGAAAACACACTATTCTCTTTCTTCTTCACCACACAACTTGATTGATTCTGACCCATTTCCTCTCAACCAACAGAACGTGAAAGAGAGGTGGCCGGAAACTTCCTCACGCGCCGCCTTTCACGGCTGTTTGGTAAGTTAGTTGGTGTGATTGAGGAAGTAAAGAGACGGTTAAGTATTGGATTGGAGCGTGAGCGTTGGAGTTTGAACCTGCCCACCGCGATTTCGGGCAGCCTGACCGAAACTGCTTGTTCAATGGTGAATAAAATGAAACCTTTAACGACGTTTGTTTGTTCACACTTAACATGACATCTCTTGCGGTCTTTACTTTTGAAATATCTTCATTCTGTAAAATTAATTAATTTAATCTTGATAGGAAAAGTGAGTTTTAAGCGTGCATGTTTACTTAGTCAAAAAATAAAACACTAAATTGTCTCAATTAAAGTTGGAATTCAAGTTCTTCTTAATAATTTATTTTTAATTAAATTTTATAAATTATTTTAAGTTCAATTAATTACTTAAATTTATCTGAAAATTTAATAGTGATAAAATATATCATACTCTTTTAATAATAACGTTTATAGTATTACTTATTCTCACAAGTGAAATAATGCACTATAAAGTCTTTTTTACAAAAAACTGCATAGTTATTGTCGATTTAGCTAAAAACCGACAAAAATAAAAATTAATTTCTTAGAATTTAATTTATATTACTTTTGATCTCAATTATAAGAAGCAAAAACATATTTATATTTTTAATTCTTAAAAAAGTGTTTATATTAATGAACTCAAATATAATTAAATATCAATTAATTTATTAATATTAAATGTTATATTTTTAAAAATGACCTTAAATTATTTCATTAATGTTATGGAAAGATAATCATTATATATTTAGAGTTATATTAGTAAATATATTTATCTGTTATCTGAAATCGAAAAAAATAAATACATTCAATTTAACTATCATCTTATAATAAAAGTAGGTAATTTTGTTTATAAATGAGTTTTTGATATGAATTAACACATTAACTTACTCTCTTAAGTGTAGTAACGAGAACTAAAAAAGTATTTAAAAAATTGAATATTTTACGAAAAGATTTCAACGATAATATTTTAATATATGTTAGAGACTTTTAAATTAAATGAAATTATATTCTAAATAATTATATTTTGTAATCCATTTTAAATGTATAATTTTTTTTCAGTTTAGAAATTAATAACATACTCCCCTTTTGACAAAAAAATAAATATCTACTTAAAGTTGGTGATGTCATTTGTAGGTGAAATTTTAAATAAACATTAGTCTCCTTGGTAACACTTACACGCCTTAGCATTGCTTAAAGTATATTTATTTTATTTTATTGATGAAGGAAAATATATTTATTTTATGTTTTGATGTCTTTGTTTGAAAGATATTTTTGACCAAAATAGTAGTGACGTCGAAAGCAAAATTGAATATTAGACACTTGATAATTGGGTTTTACATAAAGTTATGTCGACTTGTTATCGAACAAGCAATTGTGGTAACTAGTATAAACACACTTGAACCATTATATCTTCCTCATTTATTTATTAAATAAAATGAAATTTTTAATTTCATTATAATAATTTTAAGTGTATATATATTCTTTTTTTGTTGCATGGCTTTAACTCCCACCTTTACCAGGAAGCTAAAGCCATCGCATAGACGCTTAATTGGTGATAGATACATCAATGATTTTTCACCAAATACATTTATAATTTTCTTAACATTCTTTTTACTCAATAATTTTCGTAACTGAGTATTAATACGCATGCTGGCACTGAGTATACTATAGTATTCATACAGTTTATTAAATTCAATTAAAAAAAAATTGTATATATCTAACATACCTAAAATTTCTCGGGTCAATTCTTCGTTGCTTCGTTTGAACAATGAATGTTTCTACGGCTATATGAATTGAATCAATTTATGAACCGAGAAAATTATAATATTAAAAAATTGATTAGATGTTGTTTTGCAAATATAATTATTATTATTATTATTTTGTAATTAATTTGTGCACTGACTCAACACGTGAAGTGTGTTGTTGTTTGTTGGCCAAGTTGCCAATGCCTGAGTCTATTTTACATATATATACCATGCTTTTTGTGAACGCGTTTTGTGGAAAATATAAAAAAGAAGTTGATGGCTACATCAATTTGCCATTTAGATTCAATTTACATACAGATCAATACTATGATATATATTTTCTTTTAATTAATTTAACAATAATAATAAACTGTAGCGAAACATTAAAGGTCATCTAGTAGGGATGGGATGACAATTAGACTTAAATTCAGTGGGTACCCGCAAAAAAAAATCTATAGTAAATAGGATAAAAATCCACATAATGGGTATGAGCATGGGGACAGGTAATTACCGCATAATTAAGCGGGTATGGGTGCGGGTGCGGGTACGGGTACTATAGTATCTACCCCGCCCCGCACCCGCACTTATATAAATATATTATTTATTTATTTAGTATATTAATGTTTAATTTAATTAATTGTTTTTTTATGTTTTAATATCTATTAATATCATTTAACCACTATAATATTTATAATTGAAAGATAAACGTTTGCAAACTTTTTAAGAATCTGATTATGATGAATAGGTAAATAATTGTGATTTTATAACTAATAGTTATGTCTTATTAATCGTGACTTTATAATTATACTTGCAACTCTATATCAATTGTTTTTACAAATCTCGAATAATATTATCGTAAGATTTGCAACTTCATAAAATATTATTATGGATATTTGAATATGTATCGTAACGAGTGTTCATTTGAAATGTTTTGAGTTAGAAAATATTTGAGTTTATAATATTTTATGATTGAATTTAAGATATTTGGATAATTTTTAAATTTAATCACAACAATATGATTTATTTATCGATTTTTTTTATTAAAGCGTCGGTAATGAATATGGGTACGGGCACTTAAGTACCCAAGAAAGTAAGGGTATAGGTATTAAAATACCATACCCAAACTCTACAAATTGTCATCCCTATAATTTAGAGTTTAGGGGTGAAATAAATTAGTTTAGCATACATATCTAACTCATAAATGTTATATAACTTCAGACTCTAAATTTACAAAATATTAACTTATTTTTCAATATTGTCTAAATATTAAGTGACATTGTAACTTTATCTAGGTTGATGTAACGTCAAACGTCACACAAAATTTTAAAAGTAAATTTTATATCGGTTAAATATATGAATTTGAATGTGTATTGGACTTCTTTCATTTGAAAATCTAAAATCAATTAATGTTGTTGAAGAATTTACACATAGAAAATTAAGTTAGTATTGTATTTGTTTGTTTAGATAATAATGTCGTTTAAGGTTTTTATATATATTTAAAAATATAATAATTAAAAATAATAATAATTTATTTTATCAAATTATTTGTCTTAATTATATCAATGAGTTTTTTATTATTATTATAGTGAAATAAAGTTTTGTAAGTTGTGTATATAGTAATTATTGAAAATAATATAAAAAAAAATAATTAAAATTATTTTGAAAATTAATAATAATATCTATTTTAAGAGAAATTTATCTTACTAAAGTAACATTTACTGTAAGACATAAAGAGTATGAAACTTATGTCTAAAATTTTGTATCACATGACATCAACAATTATAACTGAGTTATTTAACGTGGGAGCATTTTGACTAACGATGTTAGTTAATTTCAAAGAAAAATATATTTGATATTTTGTAAATTTTGAATTTCATATTATTATATATTTATAATTTGAGGAGAAAAATGATATTTCTTATTTTTTATAATAACTAATTCATTTATAAAAAAATTATCCAAAATAAATTACTTATTAAATTTTAACATACTTTTTTTTTAATTTTACCATTTAATTAATATCACTTTAATACAATATTTTTTATTATGTATTTATAATATTAATAATATATTAATATTTAAAAAATAATTTAATGAAAATAATTATATTTTTAATTTAATATACGTGATTATTATGAAACTCATTACTCTCATATTATTGATGGATCCAAATTGAAAAGGCTATTTTGGTTGTCCTAATCAATCGCTATATCAGTCCATACGGAAAAACCTTGAAGAGAGTGAGAGACAGACAGATGAATGTGAGTGAGAAAATTATGGATTCGTACAAAGTTGGTCGGAAATTTTTGTGCGGTACAAATTTTGATGCACACAAGCAGAGAGTGTGTCGGTGGAATGTTGATCATTGTGGGAACTGGGAAGTGAAATTTTTAGTATTCAATATTTCTAATCTAAGCACTACACCGGGATTTCTGCAAGAATTGAGTATAATTAAAAATCAAATCAAATGTTTACACAATCTGGTTGATTACACTTCTCATTTGTGTTTGAATATCTGTTAAAAAAAAATACTCATATTTTATGTTTAATACATTTTTAATAGGATTACTTATGTGAAGAGAATCTATTAGAAAAAAAAAAATCAACTGTTAACAATATAGAGAATTTAATGTTTTATTCGTCTCACAATAAATAATTTATATTAAATATTTTATATAAATTAAGAAAATTTTATTAAAATAATATATTCATTCTGTTTAATAATAATTAATCATCGTATTTGTAAGTAAAAATTATTTTAAAATAATTATTATTTTTGGTAATTAATCCACACTACGCCAAAAATGACATTTAACAGCGCCCCTTTTACAGCGCTTGCTAAACACAAGCGCTGTTGTAAATATATTTTAAAAATAACGGAGCCTGCTTTTTTGACAAACGCTGTAAAAAGAGCGCTGTTGTAGGGTCATATGACGATTGCGCATAATGTTATAAGGTTTGAAGCGCTTTCGCGTATTATTTTACAGCGCTTTTTACACAAGCGCTGTAAAATACATGCGCTTTAAAATAATTGAACCACTTATTACAGCGCTTTTTTGAAAAGCGCTGTAAAATGCATGCACTTTCATTGAATTTAACTACATATTATAGCGCTTTTAGTACAAGCGCTGTAAAATACATCTTTCAAATAATTATATACGTTGGGAACCCTCATATCCTCTACATCTTTCATCACCTCTACTCTGGGAACCCTCATATCCTCTACGTACTGTGCGGCCATCTACGTTGTCTCAAGTATTTTTAATTTTTTTTTTTTTATCAAATTAAAACTTCATACCACATGATCTGTTATGTTTTGAAATTGTTATATATATATATATATATATATATATATATATTTTTGTAATTGCATTTATATATGTCGTATAATATGGATAGGAAATGGA
Organism: Cicer arietinum; assembly: GCF_000331145.2. NCBI lineage: Eukaryota > Viridiplantae > Streptophyta > Magnoliopsida > Fabales > Fabaceae > Cicer > Cicer arietinum. Next base: position 35,577,125 of record NC_021165.2, read on the forward strand.
TGTCTGCCAATCGATTGTCAAAAGAGTATGAAATTGGAGCGAAGGAGTTTGTTGAGTTTGCAGTGAAGAATGCAAAAGATCCAAATAGAGTAGTTTGTCCTTGTTTAAAATGTTGTTTTGGAAAACGTGTTAGAGAAGATGAATTAGAAGGACATCTAGTATGTAATGGAATTGATCAAAGCTACACATGTTGGATAAGACATGGTGAGAAAAAAAAAGGAAACATTAATTTTGAGAATAGTTCTACATATGCTTCAACTGATTTCGATACAGATACATATGAGCCGGACCGAGTTGATGAGATTGCAAAAGCAGTTGAAGAAGATCTTCGAGATTGTCCTAAAATGTTTGAAAGTTTGTTGAGTGATGCAGAGAAAGAATTATATAATGGTTGTACTAAATTCACAAGACTGTCAGCGATATTAAAGTTGTACAACTTAAAAGCGAGTAATGGATGGTCTGATAAAAGCTTTACGGAATTATTAACACTCATAAAAGATATGTTGCCAGATGATAATGAACTTCCCAGTCGGACCTACGAGGCTAAACGGATTTTGTGTTCTATTGGAATGAGTTACGAAAGGATTCATGTGTGTCCTAACGATTGCATTTTATTTCGAAACGAATATGAACTACTTAAGGCGTGTCCGAAATGCAATGTCTCTCGATATAAGAAGAAAGAATCTACTCCAGCAAAAGTCGTGTGGTATTTTCCTATAATACCAAGATTTAGGCGCATGTATCGCAGTGAAGAAGATTCAAAACACTTGACATGGCATGCAGATGAAAGAATTAGAGATGGAATGTTTCGACACCCTGCAGATTCCCCACAATGGGCAAAAATTGATCACGAGTATCCTGAATTCGGGATAGAGTCAAGAAATCTAAGACTTGCACTTTCTACTGATGGAATGAATCCACATGGTCTTCAAAGCATCTCACATAGCACGTGGCCTGTGATTTTGGTAATATATAACCTACCTCCATGGTTATGTATGAAGCGTAAGTTTATGATGTTGTCTCTGTTAATTTCTGGACCCAAACAACCGGGGAATGATATCGACGTATACTTGACTCCTTTAATTGAAGATTTAAAAATTTTGTGGGAGACAGGTGTGGAAGTTTATGATGGGTATAAGAAAGAATGTTTCAATTTGAGGGCTAATTTGTTCAGCACAATTAATGATTTTCCAGCATATGGTAATTTATCAGGATATAGCATTAAAGGTCAGTGTGCATGTCCTATATGTGAAGAGAGTACAAATTGGATGCGGTTGAAACATTGTAAGAAGAATGTGTTTCTTGGAAATCGTAGATTTTTACCTTATAGTCATCAGTATCGTGGGTGGAGAAATGCATTCAATGGAAAATCAGAGGAAGGCAAAGCTCCTTTAGCACCGACTGGATATCAAATACTTGAAAAAGTACAAGGTTTGACCAATAAATTTGGCAAACCTTTTGCGGGAGAGCTGGTGAAAACTGGGTGGAAGAAAAAGTCAATTTTCTTTGAATTGCCATATTGGAAGTCATTGTATGTAAGACATTTCCTCGATGTGATGCATATTGAAAAAAATGTATTTGAAAGTGTTATTGGTACGTTACTCAATGTTCCAGGAAAGTCTAAAGATGGCGTCAATGCAAGATTGGACTTGGTCGATATGGGAATAAGAAATGAATTGGCTCCAGTAAAGAAAGGAAATCGCACGTATCTACCTCCCGCCGCTCATACTCTATCTAGAAATGAAAAAATTGTTTTATGTAAATTTCTACACAAAGTTAAAGTTCCAGAAGGATACTCTTCGAACATTAAAAATTTGGTTTGTATGAAATACCTCAAGTTAAAAGGTTTGAAGACCCATGATTGTCATAAATGGATCATTTTCTACCAATAGGTATACGTTCCATCTTACCTGAAAAAGTTCGACTAGCCTTAACTAGATTATGTTTCTTCTTCAGGGAAATTTGTAGTAAAGTGATCGACCCTCATAAAATACCGACATTGCAGAGGGAAATTGTTGTTACTTTGTGTGAGCTTGAAATGTATTTCCCACCATCGTTTTTTGATATAATGGTTCACCTTACTGTTCATCTGGTTAAGGAGACACAACTTTGTGGGCCAGCTTATATGAGATGGATGTATCCGATAGAACGATATATGAAAATATTAAAAGGGTACGTAAAAAGTAGAAGTCGACCAGAAGGTTGTATTGCTGAACGATACATTGTTGAAGAGGCTGCTGAATTTTGTATTGAATATCTGTCCAATGTTGAATCCATAGGGCTTCCCATGTCTCGTCATTCGGGAAGAATATCAGGAGAAGGGATAATTGGAAGGAGACTACTGACTATATCAAGGACATAATGGGAGCATGCACAATTGTATGTTCTGCACAATGATGGTGAAGTTCAACCGTATGTTACAATACACATGGATCAGTTATCTTGTTTGAACATGAATAGGAATCAAAATTGGATAACTCGAGAGCACAATCAAAGTTTTATAACATGGTTAAAAAATCACATAAAGTCAAAATTTAATATAGACCCCGGATCAATTTCAAATAAATTGAGGTGGCTAGCAAATGGTCCGAGCTTACATGTCTTTTCTTACACTGGTTATGTTATTAACGGCTACACATTTTACACCAAAGAACAAGATGATTAGACCACTATGCAAAATAGTGGAGTCACTCTCGTAGCTGAAGCGATGCATGTCTCAAGTGCAAAAGACAAAAACCCAATATATGCAAATCTATCATATTTTGGGGTTATCGAGCGCATATGGGAGTTAGACTACACAATGTTTCGTGTTCCCATATTTGGTTGCAAGTGGGTCGATAATAATAATGGCGTTCGGATTGATGAGTCAGGATTCTTGCTTGTCGATTTTAATAGGGTGGGATACAAAGACGAGCCTTTTATTTTAGCGTCGCAAGCTCAACAAGTGTTTTATGTCACTGATCCTTCTAATGATAAATGGTCTGTTGTCCTATCGACCAATAAAATAAGTGATGATAACAATAATGATGAAGATGTTGGTAATGATCTTTTATTTGCAACATCACAACAACCACATGAAATTGATTCAACTGATGATGGTTTATATCTTAGAGATGATCATGATGAGGGAATTTGGATTAATCCATCGTTTCGTATTGTAAATGGACAAACAAATGTGAATGTCACCAGGAAAAGAAGAAGGGCATCTTAATGTATATGTTTAATTGTTTTATATAAGCTATGCATGTAATCTGAATTATTGTGATAAATATGCATGTAATCTGAATTATTGTGATAAATATGCATGTAATCTGAATTATTGTGATAAATATGCATGTAATCTGAATTATTGTGATAAATATGCATGTAATCTGAATTATTGTGATAAATATGCATGTAATCTGAATTATTGTGATAAATATGAATATAATCTGAATTATTGTGATAAATATGCATGTAATATGAATTATTGTGATAAATATGCATGTAATTTGAATTGAGTGTTTTATACTAATATGGCAGAATAGCAACAGATTTCATATCATAAGCTTTTGGAATCAAACCATACATAGCAGCATATTGGGATCCTAGTTATAACATCTCACAGTTTGCTACTAATGTCACTTATGTAATGTAAATTAAGTGTCAATTCGATTGGAATAAACGTCTGAGTTACAGTCATCCAAAATTGAACGCAAATAAAACCAACACAAAAATAACATACTGAGGCCTTTTACAACGCTTTTTATAAAAAGCGCTGTAAAAGACCCTTTTGAAAATAAGTAAAAAATACATTTTACAGCGCTTATTTGAAGAAGCGCTGTAAAAAGCTTTAAAAATAATATTCATCAGACACCTAACATGACTATCTTTAACAGGATTTTCTTCAAACACCTTGTACGCATCATGAGAATCCCCAAAAACACATTGTTAACAAAAACATCAGACTCAAACCCATTTTTCGCAACATGGCAATGAACCTGAATACCAAGTTTCGATTTAAGAAGGAAAGGGAATGTAAAGAGATAAAAAGGGTGTTGAGGTGGAGATTGAATTGTGAAAGAGTAAGCTTTGATGTTTGTGAAGAAGATGCATAAAAGGAGAAGAGTTTGGTGAAGAGGAAGGGATTTTTGTGGTGACCAGTTACTACTATGTGGGTTTTGCATGCATGTTGAGCTTGTTTAAAAAATAACATAACAAAACACAAAAACAATAAGGCCTTTTACAACGCTCATTTAAAAAAGCGATGTAAAAGGCTTTAAAAAAAACATTCATATAACATAATAAAACAAGGAGGTCTATTACAGCGCTTGTCCAAATAAGCGCTGTAAAATATTGTTTTAAAAATAAAATAAAGAGACCTTTTACAGCGCTTATTTGAACAAGCGATGTAAAAGGGTTTTATATATAACATAATAAAACAATGAGGTCTTTTACAGCGCTTATTTGGGAAAAACGCTGTAAAAGAGCCTTTTTAAAAATTAAATAAGGACGCCTTTTAGAGCGCTTTTTAAACAAGCGCTGTAAAAGGGTTATAAAAAAGCGCCGTAAAAGGGTTACGTATATATAACAGTTACCGCTTCAATTTCCTCTTCATTACGTAAACTTCACTATCATCTCAACCTTCATCGTTCTTTTCTTCTTTTGCAAACCCTATCATCCTGTCCATTATGAACCTTATTTCCATGATCATCTCCTTCATTTCAAACCTTATTTCCATCCAAGATCATCTCTCCCATTTCACACAATATATTTTCATTGAAATACGTAACCCTCATTACGTATTTCTTCAATACCGTATTTCTGTGAACCATATTTCTGTGAACTTTCTGCGTTCCCTCTTTTCTTTACATTTCATCTTTCTTCGAACCATTATTCAGGTATTGATGTTATAAATTTTTTGTAATCATTAAAATGCATGTTGAGCTTTTTTAAGATATACTGATACATGTTGAGCTTGTTTATAATAATGCATGTTGAGCTTGTTGATGTTATACTAAACTGCATGTTGAACTTGTTGTAGTTAAATGGATACAAACAAAGATTTAGAAGTTCAAAATGAAGAAGTTGGCACCTCCAAGACTTATGAAAAAGAAGTCAAACGTGGTGCAACTATCATGCAAAAGGTGATTAAAGCACGGAGTAGTGGCATTAAATTTGAGGTATACTATATATACTCTGTTTGCTGTGTGTTTTTTTATCTTTTTTTAGGGTTTAGGGCATGTACTTACTATATGAGTTTATTAGGTTGGCTGGAACGAGAGTGGTCAGCCAGTTGACCCCAACAGCTCCATGTTTGTAAGCTACATTGGGGCTGTTGTTCGTCAAAATGTCCCAATAACAATAGACAACTGGAGAGATAAGGCGTTGAAGGATGCCAAAGATATCATCTGGAATGACATTCAAGTAAATATTTTGATCTACTCTTTTGTCATTTATAATGTTTTTTCTGTAAAATACATTACTTATGATTGTTTTCATTGCAGACCACTTTTGTTCTTGATGAGGAACGAAAGTCATATGTTTTGAGAGTTGCTGGGAAAATCCATCGTGGATTTAGATCCCATCTCTCAAATTTCTATCTAAAAGATAGAGAAGGAAACACAAATGCTGAACCTCCAAAGATATATCAACATTATATATCAAAGGATGAATGGAGTGCATTTGTTTCCAAACGTTCTGACCCGGCGTTTGTCGTAAGTTATTAATTTATTAGCATTTGTGTTTTATTATTCATATTCGTAGCGTATTTTAACTTTTTACACAATTGCTATTTTTTTTTTATATAGAATATTAGTACGGCAAATCGCGAACGGGCAAGCAACCCAAAACACCCATACAAGAAATCACGTATGGGATATGCACGCCTTGATCAACAACTTGTAAGTAATTAAACATCACTTTTATATAATGAAGTAATTTGTATTATAAACTATAGTGTGTAACTAATTTGTATTATTTTGTTTATGATTTTAACGAATAGAGAAAAGACACCCAAGCCGATCAACCCTTGGGTCGTCATATCTTATGGAAGGAAGCGCGTGTTAACAAAGATGGAGTGGTTGATAATGAAAATGTCAAGAAAGTTGTAGAACTTTGTGTAAGTATATTATCACTTTAATATTTTTTAATATTGTATTTTAAAAATGCTATTGAACTTATCTTTTTAATGTTACATGTATTTTAGGAAATTATTGAACAAAGTTCTGAAACTCAAGAGGGCAACAAGGATACTTGCAGGGACATTCTTGGTAAAGTGTTTAATGTCCCTGAGTATTCCGGTCGAGTTAGGGGGAAAGGATTTGGCGTAACTCCCAAAAGCTTTTTTCCTCAAGAGAAGCGTCAAAAACCTTCCAACGAGGAAGTATTAGAGAAGCTCAGAATCCTATCAGTGCAAGTGGCACTCTTGGTGAATACGAATAAAGACAAGCAACTTCCGGATCAGATCCAACCTGAAATACAAATGGAGAGTGAAACCGCAAGTTGCAACGTCGGTTTCAAAAGTATTCCCGAGGTAATTAATTACTTACTTGCTTATGTAATTACTTATGTATTAAACAAACTTATATATTAACCGTACTAATGTTTTAACTATTTATTTAGGGTGTCACTCCATGTGTCCTATACTTGTCCTCGCCTACTCAACGGAAGGTGGGAAAAGGAAAATTGTACAATACTTCGGGAGAAGTATTGCACAATATTCCGATACCCGCGGGCCATGTCAAAGTATCGCCTACGGTTGCTTTCGAACCAACTGCACCGTTGCCCATACCGGACAACGCTACGGTTGCTTTTGAACCAACTGCACCGTTGCCCATACCGGACAACGATGGAGATATGAAGTTCTTAAGCGACGCTATTGGCAGTTACGTGGCATGGCCCACACACCTTGTTGCCCTCGAAAAAAAGATTCCCAAGGACAAATCAGTTACATCTCCCGAAAAGGTTTGTCACATTTATTGCCTAAGGTTTTTCATTTTTTCAGATTCAATAAACTAACATTTTACCTCATTTTTGTAGGTCCAAATAAATAAACCACCGCTACAGCCAAAAAAAGGCAGCAAACCTCAAAAATTGGAGGTTAATAGAGCTGCCAAATCACAAAGGCCGGAGGGTAATAAAGCTGCCAAACTTGCAGCAACAAGAAAACTGGATCGGGGAAAATTGGTCGTTGCTGCTGCTGCTGCTCCTAATAAAAGTCAGCCACGCCTTGGTAAATACGGGGCGTGTCTTGACATCCAAATAAAAAGGAACATGGGCAGCAGCGACGATTCGCGCATCGTACACATGAATAAAGATATATTTGGAGATGAGTATGTTGAATATCTCGAAAAGGAGCACATATACGAACTTCTCGAACATAAGGAGCTCAGTGCTACTGTAATGAGCTTGTACATAAGGTAAAAAATACTTTTAATTGCATTTATTGGTAATTAATTAAATGTATTGGTAATTAATCTAGTTTAAAATTTTCATTGAAGGTTTTTGTATGAGAAGGTCGTGTGCACGAGGAAATTGTCAAATAAATACTCATTCTTGTCTCCGCATAAGATGTCGATGTGGAAACTCGATCCAGACAATGTAAAGAAATACATTGTAGATATGTTTTTAGGAAATATAGAAAATGATAAATTGTTCTTGGCACCATATAATTCAGGGTACGTAATTTTATCTTTTTTAATTGATGAGAATTTAATTTATTAGTTGTGTATAAATAAAATGCTTAACCGATTTTTTGTTGTTGTAGGGCACATTGGGTGCTATTTGCAATCAATGCGCTCACTGAAGTTATATACTATTTGGATCCCGTGCATGGAAATTACAACAATCACTCCGAAATAAAGACTATGCTCGACACGTAAGTAATATTCATTTATTTCTTACATATATATATATAAATAATGTGTTTGTTCATGCTATAATAATCACATTTATTCATTCGATAGTGCCTTAAAAGTTTTTCGAGCTCAAATAGGTGCTACAGTGTCGAAGCAAAAGTCTAATAACATTACATGGATCCCAATAAAGTGCCCTCGTCAAACAAACAACATCGACTGTGGGTACTACGTATTGAGATTCATGAAGGAGATTGTTGAGAATAATAAAACTATTATCCCAGAAACGGTACGGTATTTCCATTATATGATTTTCATATATAAATTATCTATATATTTGATACTAACTTAATATAATATGTTCAATTTTTATATTGCAGTACTTTGACAATTCCAGTCCATCATATTCTGAGGAAGATCTGATGGAGTTAAAGGAAGACTGGTGTCAGTATGTGCTTAACATGCAAATTATTTGATTTTCTGGGAAATAGCTTGCTGCTGGGCAATAGATCCGAATATTATATGGTAGCTAGTGCATATTATGTATATTCTGTTAGTTATTATATGTATATGATCATAGGACACAATATATGAACATGCATATGGATCTGAATGTAGTTAATTAGGTTGTAAATTAGGTTATATATATGTATCTGAATGTAGTTAATTAGGTTGTAAATTACAGAGTTACAAAGTTACATATATGTTAATTAAGTTACAGAGTTCTGTTTTCTGTTCTACTGATTGTGTGAACTGCTTATGGTATTTGAATATGTTTTGTTGTTGTGTGCACTGATTGTGAACTGATTTTGGACAAAAAGATAAAAGACAGCGCTTTCTAAAAAAATGCCATAAAAAGCTAAAAAAACGCTTTTCATTTCAAATATTTAATTTACAGTGTTTAAAAAAAAACATTTTACAACGTTTTTTTTAAAAAGCGCTGTAAAATGTTGTTGTAAAGCGCTATAATGGTGTACATTTTACAGTGTTTTTTTGAGAAAGCGCTGTAAAATGTACATAGAAAAACGCTGTAAAATGCAGACCCATAATTTCATATAATGGGTGTGCATTTTACAGCGCTTTTGTTAGAAAGCGTTCTAAAAAGCATACCCATAAATCATATAATATAATGGGTGTGCATTTTACAGCGCTTTTTTGTAAAAGCGCTGTAAAATGTTCATAACAAGCGCGCGTTATATTTACATGTTTTATATCGCTTTTTTAAAAGCGCTGTTGCATCTTTTACAGCGCTAGATTCCACAACGTTTTTTTTTTAAAAAAAGCGCTGTAAATGGATTAAAAAAAGCGTTGTAAATTGCAGTTTTTCGCGTAGTGACAACTTTAATTTTTTATTTTTATCAATTCTACCATCTAATTAATAATATATATGCACCACTTCAATTTATTATTCCTCTACATTACATTTATTATAATTGGAATCAAATCAATTGTTTATAAAGATAGAGAAGAACTTTACTATATGCAACTTTAATTTCTTTTATTAATTTTATCCTCTAATTAATACTATATCACATTGCATTTATATATTATTTTAATAAAAAATTAATTTGTATGAAATACTCATAATAAATTATTTATTGTAAAATAAATGGAGTATTACCATTAGAGATATTTGAATTTTACTTTAACGACATATAAAATCATGTTCATGACTGATTGTGATCAGAGTGTAAAAAAATTATATAAATACAATTAGAAATGTTGGTCACTCGTTATTGACGAGAGGGAGTGTATAATATTTTCAAAAGAAAATATAAGATGCTTAACTTATATTTTTGTAATCCAATATTATTATTTTAAAGGTTTATATATAATTTTAGTTCTCTTATTTTGATTGATAAACGATTTTAGTTCCCTCATTTCTAAATTTGGAATTTTTATCTCTAAATTTTATGATTTTTGAGTTTTTTTTTTCATAATCTAATTTGGAGGTTACTTTTAAGACCTGTTAATATTTTTTTTTCAATTTTATTTAGCAAATGTAAATTTTATTTTTTTAAAATTCATAATTTTTAGTCTAAATCATCATGTCACATCATTAAATGTAATTTTCCATTATTAACAAATATGACATATCATAAAATATAGGCATAATTGTTCCTGCAGTCCTTAACTTAATTTCAGGTAACACTTCACTCATTTATCTTTTTTTTCTTGAGTTAGTCTTTTATTTAATTTTAAATAATAATTTGATCATTTATATCTTAAAATGTCAACAATGTTATCTTTTTTTTACAAAAACTTAGAACATTGTCAAAATCTTCAAACAAAACCAATGAAATTCAATACCAATTTCAAGAAAATTTATATACTCATCAAATGCATAACTCAAATATTCAAATAAACTCATATTTCCATCTTCAACAACATCAAATTAATCAAATAAATAATGAAATATGAGTTTATTTGAAGATTTGAGTTATAAATTTGATGAAATTTGCATTATATTTAAGATGATAATTAATTTTATGGATTTTGTTTGAAGATTTTGATGAATTTTCCAAGTTTTTGTAGAAAAATGATAATATTGCTGATATTTTAAGATATAAATGATCAAATTGTTACTTAAAATTGAATAAAAGATTAAATCAAGAAGAAAAAAAGAAAGATAAAAGACTGAAGTGTTACTTGAAATTAAATTAAAGGACCGCGAGAACAATTATACCTAAAATATAAGTCTCAAATTGGGTGATGAGAAAAAAACTTACGAAACATGTAACGCCCCAAATTTTTTGATCCAAAAATTACTTTAAAATGTTAGTTTTCTTTTAGAAATAACTATAATTTTTTTTTAGAAGTAGCTCATCACGTAATAATTTGAAGATGCGTCAGAAAATGACTTGATATTTTTTTTTTTTTGTAAAAGAATGTAATGCAATTTACTAATATATTATTTATTCATTTATTTGCAAAATTAATATTCTAGTTATTGGATCAATATTCATTTATGCTCCAAAATAAAATAAATTCTCTTTAAGTGAAATTCAAAATAAGCAAGGTTGACTGAAATTAATTACATTCAATTATTTACCGGCAAATGAAATCTAACTTTCGAATTTCTATTAAAAGTTAATAATGAAAAATAAATAACTTTATAATGTACGACAAAATTTTTAGTAATACAAAATATTATTTTTAAAGTAAAGGTCTCATTTTCTCATGCGCGTGCACCAATCAAATATCATTCATATAACCTTTGAGATCATTAGTACCTAAATATTGGTGTAAGGGGTCAGTTCATCCCACAACAAAAATTAAACCAAATAATAAATTAACAACCATAAAATATGAATATAAAATCCTTTCGTCATAAAAGATTTAAAGAAATTGGTTCTTTAATAGTTTTCAAAGATGTATTAAAAGTCATAAAATGTATCTAAATAAATCAAGTAGCAACCGTAGAGCAAATAATTAGATCAAA
>NC_021165.2:35588438-35600939 GCF_000331145.2 Cicer arietinum
AATTAAATCAGCCACACAGGCGTCCACAAAGATGCATATGATATGTCATGAAATGATAATGATGCTCAAAGATACATATCACCACCCAATTAGATAATCACATAAATCACAAGCCACGTAGGCAACCACAAAGATGACAATATTTAAAATCCAATTCACCAGCCACTTAGGCAACCACAAAGATAATATTTAGAACACAAATCACTAGCCACTTAGGCAACCACAAAGATAATATTTAGAACACAAATCACTAGCCACTTAGGCAACCACAAAGATAACAATATTTAAAATGCAAATCACCAACCACTTTGGCAACCACAAAGATAAAAATATTTAAAATACAAACCACCAACCAAACCACTTAGACAACCACATAGATAGAATATTCAAAACACAAATCACAAGCCACTTAGGCAACCACAAAAATAATATTATTTAAAACACAAATCAAGGTTTGCCGCTAAACACATCACAAAAATCAACTTAATCATGTTATCATAATTAAAATTAAAACTTTACACCAATTCCCCCAAGACTCATATAGATTTCTTAAAAATCAAAACTTTGAAATGAAATAGCACAAAAATCGAAACTTTAAATTAAAGACATCCTAAAAATATTACTCATGAGATCATAATAAAAATCATAGCTTTATAATTAAGTACACATAAACAACACACAAATAATAACTTTACATCAAATATATGACATCAAACATATTACTCATGTTATAATAATAAAAATCGAAATTTATAATTAAGTTTATCAAAGCAAACATATTACTCATAAAAATAAAATATTATAGTTAAATTCTTTAAGACAAACAGAAATCAATATTTTTCTTTTAAGACATCAAGACATATATCAATATCTTACAAACTATTAATTTAATATCTAGCCTAATATTGCATGGGGAAAACCCCTTACCTTAGGCGCTTTCTTTCTTAACACCTCTAAATTTGCACGAGAAATAGCTAATGAGGCAGTAATTAATTCAACACCGATAGATATTAGAATTTACGACTCAGAAAATTATTTTGAGAGTGTACGAATGACAAATAGGTGTGTCAACCAGATGCCTAATGGAAATGTATTAACATATAAGCTATTTACGTTGCACTATTACCATTGATTTCTTGTCTAAAATTGAAGTGCACTTAATTCCAACATTATACTACCAATAATTACTATTTCTTTAATTTTATTAGGTTGTTACAAAGCCAATTGAAATCATGTGTATTTATATGTATCAGTTAATTTGGATTAACTAATAGAGTTCACCATATATTGAAGGGTGTCACACACTAATTTTAATTAAATAAATAAATTAGAGATTGTCACATCACCCTTTTAATTTTTTTTTATCTAATAGTTACGAAACCAAAAAATTCATAGAATTATTTTTGTAGACAATTATAATAAAATTATAATTTTAGTTTAAAAGAGATGAATGCATGAGATACAAAAAGGACAATAGTCTTTTTGTGTCCTCTCTTAATTGCACAAAAAAATTTATAATCTTTCTTTAAAAAATAAATTAAAGGTGTTTAAAATGAATTAATGCACATTATTCCAAGAAAACACCATGAATTGTCATAAAATCTTGTCATGAAGGAGAGTAAAAGAATGAGTCAAGTCACTAATTTTGTTTTTATAGGATGGACCAAAAATATTTTCAAAACACTTATACATAGGTTGGTTTCACTAACTCTATAATATCTCCTAAATTGAATACTTATTTGGTCGCAAATAAAACTAACAAACAATATAACTTATATAAATTCTAATTTAATTAAATAATTCAACTAATATTTTATCAACTAAAATAAATCAAGAAAGACAAGAATACCACACAGAACAAAATAAAACAAACATTTCTAACACATCAATTTCATGATTATCGAAACTAATCAAATAAAAAAATGTCCATTTATGAAATAATGACATCATAAATAGTCCCCATGTAATTGTCACGTCAAAACAATTAAATAAAAATGAAGATTATAATTATTTAGGTAGAATAGAGTGTGATAAAATTTAATTTAATTTATTTACACATAGAATAATTATTAATTTAATAATAGCAATTACTAAAAAGATACATATATAATATATATGAAAATTTTGGGGTGTTACAAAACAGGAGTATAAAGTCCCAAATTTAGAAATATGATGATAAAAATAAAATAGATTAACTAAAATTGTATTTAATTAAGTTTTATTTAAAAATCAATGATAATAGAAGTAACTTGCATTCAAATACAAATGTAATCCTCTATAATACAGTATAGGCAAAATTTACTACTTACGGACATATAAAAGATACAAGATAATTAGTTATTCACAATAATCATCGTTAATCTCATATAAAAGTTCAATTTTATTTAAGATAAAATTAAAAATAAAATAAAAATAAAAAGTTCACCTTCATTAACTAAGTTACCCTTCATCTCATTTAATTGTAGAAGTTCCATGCATTTACACTAACGAGCATAGTTATGTTTGAGTGTCTTTTGTCCTTTTAAATATTTGTACATGAGAATGTTTTAGCCGTTAAAGATCGGAATTGAGGTATAAATAATTCCTGACATTTGGGTGTATTATGATTTTTAATCAAAGAGAGATTATTTTCATAACTAAAATGATTTTAAGTGTGATAGTAGAATTATCATTGAAAAATTAAAATAAAATTTAATGTTTTAGATGAACGGGTAAATTTTAGCCGCCAAATGAATTTAAAATGAACTACGCCTTTAATAAATTTTGAAGTGTCTTCATGCAGTTGGTTGTAATTATTTGGGACGAGTTTATATTTTCCGAGTTAAAATGTTAAATTGGAGAATTTTCAATAAGGTATTGTTTTGTTTTCGATTTTTGTAAATTTGTTATATTTATCTAATTTTTATTCTGAAATATTTAAAATTATGGTCAATTTTTTGGCAAAATATTGAATCGGGAGTTCTCATAAGTATTTTTTAGTGGGAGAATATATATTTAGAATGGAAAATAATTCATTTGTTTTTACAATTAAAATTATTATGGACAAAAGTTTATTTGCGTAATTTATGAATAGTTAATTGTACAATTAGAGAGTTGATTCTACTTCAGATTTGAATAAAGTATTAAAGTTGATACATATTAGATTTGATGTGACTAGTGTTAGAGAGGTGCAACGGCGGACCGGCAGAGTCACGGCATCCCTTGTATTTAAAAAAAATTTATAAATAATAATGATAATTACAAAAATATCCCTCAAACCTTTGTGGTTTTGAGAAACTAACCTTTTCAATTTCTCCCTCTCTCTCCATCTTTTTTTTTATAAGTAATAAAATAATAATAATAATTACTAAAATATTCCTCAAACCTTTATGATTTTTAGAAACTAACATTCGTCTTTTCAATTTCTTCTCTCCATATCCCTCCTATCCTATCTTCATCTTATCCTATCAGTTCTATGTTCATATTGCTCTCTGCCGCTTCGTCTCTTCACTTAGACTCTCCTTATCAACATAGCATTTTAGTAAGTAATTAACTGAAATTTATTGTTACTCTAAATCTCACATTTAAAATTTATCTTCAAAATATTGGCATATATTTTAAAACTGTCATGAAACAAAAGCTAACCAATTAAAAAACTTTAATACACAAGACAAAGAAAATACAATTAACTTCATTATGTATATAATTCATATTTGAAACAAAAGCTCCTCGCAGATAATTTCATTGTTGTTGTTGTATATTATTTTTCTTTTATAATATATGTTGTTTGTCTTTAATTTGAGTTTGACATATTCGTATAATTTTTTTATATCATGTTTGATTCTTATTTATTTTATAGCATAATTTATTATTAACATTGTGTAATTTATGTAGTAAACTCCACTAAATGAAAAAGTATTTAATTGTTTACTATTGGGAATTTTCTTTTTCATGTGGATTTTGCTAAAAATTACATATGAAATAAGTTTTCATGAAAAATTTTCTGTAAAATTTTTTTTGTGAATAATCATTTTATGAGAATTTGCAGAATCTACAGGAAATTTCTATCAAACTTATTATGTAGCAAATATGCTAAAAAATCCGTAGCAAAAAACAAAGTTACAAATTGAAAGTTAAATTAATTTGTTTGTTAAATTAATTTTTCATGAATCATGAATGATAATAATGTTAAATTAATTATTTAACCGATAAAATAATTATAAATTAAATTATTAAAATATGGTAATGGGTCAAACTATATGTGACAGCTAACAAATACAAGTCTACAATAATGTAGGAAGAAGTTGAGTAAAGTTAGTCTCTCCATGCATAGTAAAATTAACATCTCTCCATGTGTCCCTTATGTATTATTTAATTACCACATAATTGCAAATATATTTCCTTTCCAACATGAATCTCTTTGTTATATATATATCTCATGTTTGTTGTTTTGTGTTGTGTATTTTAGTTAATTTATGAATTATTTTAATTAATTTGTGTATGTTTTTAGGAGTGAAACAATGTTTAAACATAAGAAAATTGATGCATTTTTCAAGAAGAAAGTTTTCGACAAAGTTGAAAATTACAAAGCTTCAACATCAACACCTGAAAAGCATCATTCCAGTGATCAAACAGTTCAACCAGATGAGCAGCCTTGTAAGATTCAAAAAATCACCGTAAATAAATTTGATGTCAATTGTTTAGAACGTGACCCCGAAAAACGTCTCCAAATTTGGGAATACCCGGTGAATCAAAGAGATGAAGTTCGAAGAGCCTATCTTAATTGGGGTCCCTATCAATGTGTAATTGAAAAATATCCCCTAAATAGAGACAAGCATCCAAGACGATTTCAAGCATCTTGGTTCAAAATATTTCCTTCATGGCTAAAGTACTCTCCAACTGATGCTGCTGCTTATTGTTTGTTTTGTTACTTGTTTAGTACATAACCAAGTGGGAACCCTACCTCTGACGTATTCACCATCAAAGGATTTAAAGCATGGAGAAAGGTCAATGCTGGAAAGAGTTGTGCTATTCTTAAACATATTGGAGAGAGTCCTTGTTCGTTTCACAGTAATGCAATGAAAGCATGTCAAGACTTGTGCAATCAATCTATGTACATCATGAAAGGCTTTAATGTGCAGAGTGTCGATCTCATCAGCAAAAATAGACTTCGTCTCAAAAGCTCTATTAATTCAATTCGTTGGCTCACATTTCAAGCTTGTGCTTTTCGTGGCCACGACGAATCACTAGGATCAAAAAATAGAGGTAACTTTCTTGAAATGATCAAAATCTTAGGATCATACAATGATGAACTTGCAAAAGTAGTGCTAGAGAATGCTCCATATAATTCAAAGTATACATCTCCTAAAATTCAAAAGGAAATTTTGCATATCATATCTAGTAAAGTGAAAAGCTATATTCGAGAAGAGATTGTGGATTCTAAATTTTGCATAATTGTTGATGAATCACGTGATGAATCTCTAAGGAAGCAAATGGCTATTATTTTGAGGTTTGTGGTTAAAAATGGATTGACACAAGTACGTTTTTTTGGTCTTGTGTATGTTAAAGACACTATGGCGATCACTCTTAAAAAAGCCATTTATGATGTTCTTTCTCGGTATGGTCTTGATGTTTTAAATATCCATGGACAAGGGTACGATGGTGCTAGTAATATGAGAGAGGAGTGGAATGGATTACAAGCATTATTTCTCAAAGGTTGTCCTTATGCTTATTATATACATTGTTTTGCACATAGATTACAACTTGCTTTGGTTACTACTTCTAGAAAAGTTTTTCCTATTCATGATTTCTTTTCATATTTAACATTTATTATCAATGTTGTGTGTTCCTCTAGTAAGAGACATGATGAATTTCAAAGTGCCATATTAGAGGAGATTTCAACTTTGTTGGAGATTGGTGAACTTGAAAGTGGTAGTGGACAAAATCAGATTTGCAATTTGAAACGAGCCGACGATACTCATTGGAGCTCACATTTTTCTTCTGTTTGTAGTATGATAAATTTGTATAATCCAACTTGTGCAGTTCTTCAAGATATTAGAAGAAATGGAACAGGTTATTCTACACGTGGTAATCCTAATGTTGCTCATAAGCTTATGAAATCATTTGAGTTTATATTGATTTTGCACATGATGAAAGAGATTAAGGGAACTACAGATCATCTTTGTCAAGCTTTACAACATAAATCTCAAGATATAATTAATGTAATGCAATTAGTCAACAATACAAAAATATTAATTCAAAAGTTGAGAGATGATGGTTGGGATATTTTATTGAAAAATGTGATATTATTTTGTGAGCAACATGATATTGATATAGAGCACGAATGACGCGCTCGTCATCAACATGATCACATCACAATAGGTCAACAATATAGAGTGAATCTTTTTTGTGTTACAATTGATCAATAATTGCAGGAATTGAATCACAGTTTTTGTGCGCAAAACAATGGAGCTTTTGAGTCTAAGCAATAGTTTGGTTCCTAAAGATATTTACAAAGCATTTGATGTGGATAATATATGTTCTCTTGTAAATAACTTTTATCTTGTGGATTTTAATTATCAAGATAAAATTAATTTGAGATTTCAATTGAAACACCTTATTCTTGACGTTGTTAGTCATCCATATTTGAATAACTTGTCAACTATGTCTGAATTATGTGAAGCTCTAAAAAAAAAAAACAGGGAAGGTGGATACATATTATTTGATTGATCGATTAATTCGTCTTATCTTAACTATTTCGGTTTCTACAGTTACTACAGAAAGATCATTTTCAGCAATGAAGATTATCAAGACAAGACTGCAGATGGAGGATGAATTTCTTGCTGGCAATATGATGCTTTATATTGAAAAAGAAATAGCTGAAACCTTTAGTTCTGATTCAATTATTGATGATTTCAAGACTTTAGAAGAACGAATGGCACAACTTTAATTCAATGTAAATGTCTCTTTTCATATATTATATTTTTATTGTGTATTGATGTTATGTTGAATCTTTGATAAAACTATATAACTTTTATGAATTTCAAATATATTTTTACAGAATACAAAAAATTAAAATTGATCAAATTAATAACTTGATAATTAATTGTACATGTTTAATTTCACCAATCAAATAAAAGTAAATATATGGATCTAAAAGACGAATTTTTAGTTTATTTTCTGTACAGACATATAGCATACAAAATATATTTGCAGAGTTTGATTGTATAAGATAAAGATTCATGTCTCGTAAAAAAAAATATTTTCGGAATTAAAAATCCGACAAAATATTTTTGAAATTAAAAATTGAAGAAAAAATTATAGAAATAAAAATGAGATTTTAAAATTATAGGAATTTTTATATTTACAAAATTGCTTATAGTAATTAAAATTATATGTAACCAAAAAGTATATTATATTTAAATTTAAACCAATACATAAAGCTCCTCCTACGAATATGTAACTTTTATACTTATTAAATTTAAATTGTTATATATACATATAATTAAGTTATATTGAAAATTTAAACAAATAATTAGATAACAATTTAAAAACAAAAGATATTAAAAAAAAAGAGATCGATAAGTGTGTACTGTCGGTGTAAAACTATTTTACCTATTGAATTACAACAATCCATAGCACGATATTATTTTAAAAGGTTAGAAAAATACAATGATATATCAATAAGTGTGAAATTAGTTTAAGGTGCATAGTCAATTTTCTTTTGAAAAAATCCAGTGAAAGCATTGCATAAAGTTATGGTCTCAATTCTCAAATCTCAATGCATTCCTTAGATAAACATTTACATATGAGGCATTAACGAGAATCACATAAAGATTGTTGAGTTTGAGTTTTACGCTAACTTTTATATTACGAGCGATGTGAAAGACAATTAATGACAATAATATTTCATAATTTATCAAAATTAATTAAGTTGCCATTAATAAAAAGTTTAAATAATCCGTCTTTTTGTATTTTTAAAATCAAAACTAAAAATTAAAAAGTAAAACTAGTGTGAACTGTTTTGTTTTTTTAGTCCCAAAAATTACAAATTAATTTTCAAAATTGTTTTCTAAAAAAATTCACCAAACAAATTTTAGAGTTTTTTAATTTTTAAAAATTTAAAAACAGTTTTTAAAAAGTAAATCAAACAGACCCTTAATTTTATGAAATCTTGAAGTTGTTTCCTGAATTTTATTTGAAGGAATGATCAAAGAGATTTCAATGAGGAAGTTTTCTTTTTATGATCAACTTTGATCTTGTTTTGGAAAATGTAAAATTTTGATTTCTTAGTTGAAAAATTGTGCTGAATAGATTTTGGAAGAATGGTACTAGATCGTGTTGTTGTATATTTAATCAAGGTTAGTTTAGTTGATTTTGTACTTAAAGTCTTAATAGACTTTATTTTGGAAAAGTTTCTTGTCTTATAAATGTGATTTATCTCGTAAGAAAGTTGTTATATCGTTTCGTGTGAGCTTGTGAGTTTCTAGTTTTAAAAATTAATTTAAAAAATATATATATATTTAAGTAAAATAGAGTTGAGTTGATTTTTTATTAATTTTAAAATAGTTCCTAAAAATTCAAAACAAATAAAATAAATTATATACTTTCTATTTTTGTTTTTAATTTAATATGTCACCGTCATTAGACATAAACATCACTCTGACAATCATCAACCTCACATTTGACAACCATCTCCATCATCAACAATTATTCACCTCCGGCCACCACCATCATCGACAACCACAGACCACCATTACAATTATCCAGAATAAGTTATAAACATCTAAGACATACAACACACAAACACAACTCTAACTATAATTACAATCATCTAAAATATGAGTATAAATATATTCTAATCGAAATCTATTAACAAAAATCGTAAACCAAAATTTTGAAATTTGATAAGCAGTTTGAAAATGACTCATACTGCAACACTTGTACGTATAACAAAAATAAAATTAAGTTCATAAGAATATCAAAAATATAATCTAATGATAAAATAAAGTAGAATAGATCAACATAAATATATAAATGTTAAGTTATAACCTTGAAATTAGACTCACCAAATGTAAGATAACCAATTCAAAGTAAAAAAAAAAAAGAACTATAGATAGAAAAATACACAAGAAATGAAGGATTTGAATTGTGTATTTTTTTTTTCAAAAAAGTTATGGGCTAACAAATGGGTAAAATAAAACATTACAGATAGACGTAGTAACCAGAGAGAGGAGGGAAAACATAATAATTTATTTTGATTCACTACAAACCCAATAGCTACGTTCAGTCCTTTCACTCATAAGGATTAATCCAATAATTTAAACCAAATTACAACCACTTATGTTAAGTCTTCTCAACATCATACTTGAAAATCACAAGTCGTTGAGGTATACAGCCACTATAGGACATGTTACACAAGTGTTTTATTTCATTTTTGGGTTTCTCTCAATTAGAGCATATGAAATTTAAACTAACAGACTTAGCACAATAAAGATAATGATACAATGTAGTGTTAAATAATTTGTAAGTGATTAGTTGTTGTATTCAACTATGTTGTCTTATTGTAGTTGTTTTTTGTTCCTCAAGTGGTGAGGACAATTTATAGATGCCAGCTGTTGTAAAGATATTTGTTGACCCCACACAAGGAAGATATACTCAGAAAATTCAAGGATAATTATTTTCAATGGCTATCTGGACAAGCTCACACATAATCATTCTAGAAGATTTGGTAGACGATTCATTTTGGAATTAATTAAGCTTCAAAGTCATATTCTCAAACCATATTTATCAAGATTTATTTTTTGTGGAGATCTATCTCGTCCTCGCACAAGGAAGATACGCTCAAAAGGTTCAAGGAGAATTATTCTCAAGTGCTATATGGATATTCTCGCACATAATCATTCTAGAAAATTTGGTTAAATATTTGTTTTGGAATTAATCAAGTTTCAACAGTCATATTCTCAAACCATACCTATTGAGGTTTATTTTTGTGAAGATTTATGTTGACCTTGTGAGAGGTGTGACACCCTAATCCCCAAAATAATATATATATATATATATATATATATATATATAATTTATACCATATTTTATAAAAATTTGAAACAGATAAATAAAAACTCTTTCAGAGGAAAAAGAAACTTTTACAAGTTATTTAGGATATCACATTTCTCAAATACAAAAGGCACACTTTAAACTTTGTTCCTCCTATAAAATAGTGGAATCTCTGTGAACTTGATTTAACTAGAATTTCTTAATTTAATCCCAAAAAGTTATTATTGCATATAAATTTTTTATACAAAAAGTCATTTCTAATTAAATAAGTAAAATACAACTTATGACTCTCATTCCCTGTATCACCTATCAGAGAATAGTTTTTCCCAAACTTGAACTTCAAGACTCATTAACCTATAATAACTGCAATTTTGCAACTGCATAGCCAAGTCAATCAAACACAAACAACGAAGAAGATGAGTTTCGAAATCATGTTGATAGTATAATATAAATACGAAGAACAAAAAAAAAATCATAATAGACTGTATCAGAACACATAATCTCATTATAAAATAACATCAAAGTCACTCAAGTAAAATTATTATCTCATTATAATATGCATCAAATCATCTAAGAGAAACTATTATCATTTTTGAAACACATTAATCACAAAAAAATTCAATGATATGCATAACCTTATACTCTACTTCTTCACAATTTGGTATCAATGTAACTCTGAAGTACTTAGTTAGCAGACTTGATACTATGCAACCTCACAAGTGGATGAACAAGACTAATTCGTCATGTCCTCAAATATCTCCTCAACTCAACCCATGACACATATACGCGACAAACGAGGTAAATGTGTGTTGCATGGTAGCTCTCGCTATTTGGAGGACTACCTCCAAGTCACCTAGGAGTTCCCCATCTGAATACCTCCAAGGTCTAACAATGATGCTTTAAGGCTCAATAGTAGACCACCACGGTCAGACTCATTCAGTTGTACTTCCCCAAAATCATTAGGCTTGTCAGACCCTACCTATATGATGACAAAATAATATCGACTTCAACAATTCTCATCAACTTCAAAAATTATCAACATCTATTTTCTCCATTCATTTGCCTAGACTACTCCATTAAGAGCATTATCTTTATCACAAGTTGAAATCACCACTATTTCATCAACTATGGGGTTACTTCAATGTTCTCATTACAAATTTATAACATCACTATCACTAATCATACACCATCATCATCATCACATAATTTCATCACAATTTTATGACATCACTATCGTCAATCATACATCATCATCATCACATAAAATTATCACAAGTTTATAACATCATTATCATCAATCATACATCATCAACATCATATACACTTACCACAATGCATCCATCTTTTATTATCACATCACATAAACTTATATCATAAAATGCATCAATCCTTTATTATCACATCACATTAACTCATCTAATTCAAACATACGCACAAGATTCATTTGACACTCAATACCAGAATAGTTTCAAATACCACATATTTAACAAAATTGAATCAATCAACATCTTATAAATGTTTCTATTCCATATTTTAATATCACAATTTCCATATTTGCACATTAATTAATTTATTCCTCAAAGTGCTATTGTCGTACGTAGCGAGTATGGGTGGGAATAGGTCAAGCCAGGCTTTGAAAAGCCTGAGCTTGACCTATGTAACACCCCGATTTTTCAAAGCGAAGGTGTATTTTTTTTTCAAAAGAGATTAAAATAAAACAGAGAAAAACAAATAAGGAAATACCTTTGGATAAATAATTAAGTCATTATAATTTACAAGCAGCGGAAAAGTTTCTCAAAATACGAATCCAAAGTATTTACACTTCAAAAGGTGGTACATAGACCCCATCATAAATAACATGTCAAACAGACAATATTAGTATAGGTACAGTTTTCTGAACTAAAATACTGCAACCCAAAAAGAAGGACGTCTAGTCCCTATACATCAACCTAATCTGATCATCCTACCAAAAAACTATACACCCTGAGTGATCTCCACGCGCCCCGTGAGATCCTCCTACATAGCTCCAGTCAAGCATTCCCATTCGTAGGGTACGAACCATCAGGATCGTCCTGGCTCTCATCTGAGGGCAAAGTCTAGATTTCCACAATAGTTGTAAAGGGTCACCAACCGAAATTAACAGATAACACATAACATTTAAGTTTTAAATGCACAAAATAACCTTTCAACTAAGCATGCACCTTAAAAGGATTTCTCATATGCTAAAAGTTCATGTAATGCTTGCCAATTAAAAATGAAATCAAAATAAAGTTCTCAAACCATCAAGTAATACATAATTGACCAAAGCATTGATAAATCAATTGAGCAATCGATTATCTAACTCAAAATAAGGACTTTTGCTGAGCCAATCGATTGCCAAATCGATTTGGTCAATTTTGTTGAGTTCCTGTGTTGCCAAATCGATTGCCAAATCGATTTTGTCAGTTTTGCTGAGTTCCTATGTTA
>NC_021165.2:35603045-35627458 GCF_000331145.2 Cicer arietinum
TAAATATAACTTAACAAATATCTCAAAATATCTAGATATTTGTTAAATTACCATTTCACCTGTAACACATTAAATTCTCCGTAAAGGATTCACCGCACTTAATTTAATTTATTTATCGACGAGTAATTTTAATCGGCATCAAAATATCTTTTTGATCATATAAACTCCAAAATATTATTAACTTTGGCTAAAAAGCCTCCGAGCCAAAATCCAAAATACATAAAATATACTTTAAAATTATGGGTCTTACAACCTACGATTAATTTTTTAGGCCTGCGTCGTACCTATGGCCTATCATATGCTTTTTTTCGGCATGACTTGACCTTTTTTTAAAAGTCTGACCTAACTTGAAAGCACATTTAAAAACCTAATTCACATTAAAGCATTTAAATAGTATATTTTACATTTTTCTTAAATAGTTTAAATTAGGCCTTTATATAATAGGAAAACTAATAAAATAATAAATATAAGACAAACTAATAAAATTATAATCAAATCTAATAAAATTATAACTAGCAAGTTTGCAAGAATCTTCCGACAAAAAAAAAAATGAATTCATAGTTAGAAAATTTAAAATAACATACTAATATTAATAAATAATAATAAAAATTATATATATTTATATACCGACCTATCATGCCTAATAGACTTTTTCATAAATCTGAGCCTGGTCTATTTAAATTCATACGCTTTAAAAAAAGTCTGAGCCTAACTTTTTTATTAAACAGACCAAGCCAGACCAGACCATAAGTAGGTCAGGCTGTAAGCCTCTAACGGACGACCTAGCCTATTCTCACCCCTATTAGCGAACCTCTAATGAATCGTTGGAAAATACGGCTTTCTTGATCATCTCACAATATTATGCTTATGAATTCAAATGGTCTATCTCCCATTACCTTTCTTCGACGCTTACATACGTAAATACGGGTCCACAAGAAAAATGTTTTGTTCTTTGACTCCTTGTCCTTCAATCGATCAAACTTAACAGTTTATGGGTAAACGTCAATAATAAATTATCAATGGATGAATAGCCATTATGCACACAGTCGCTTCGATTTTGATTTCACTCAAATTGGATATGGTGAATAAGAACGGTGCAAAATGACGAATTTTATAAACAGAAAGTCAGGTATTTTAGAGAGAAATTAGAATGGTTAAAAATATGAGAAAATGTGCTTAATTGACTAGTTAAATGAATAAAACAACATACTGAAATATGGATGAAAGTAGATAAAATTTTCTGAAACAGTTATCGATCACTAATGTCAAACGATAGCTCTATTTTCTTACTTTCCGTTTCTCCATCCTTTCAAGTAGGCGGCTGTTCTCCAACTCTTTTTTTTTTTTTATTAACAAAATTAGGGATTTAAATCCCTTCACCCACGTGGACCAAATCCATTCGCCCTCTTATTTATTTTATAGGTCGTAAACAGAGGGAAGAGGGAAAACCCAATAATTTATTTTGGTTCACTACCAATCCAGTAGCTATGTCTTGTTCTTTCACCCAAAATGATTTAATCCTGTAATTTAAACCAAATTACAACCACTTAACTTCACATTTTAAGACTTCTCAACATCCAACTTGAAACCACAAGTCGTTGAGGTATATAACCACTATCAGGTAGGTTAAACTAGTGTTTTATTTTGTTTATAGGTTTCTCTCAATTAGAGCATATGAAATTTAAACTCACAGACTTAGCACAATAAAGATAATGATACCATGTAGTGCTAAATAATTTCTAAGTGATTTGTTGTTGTTTTCAACTATGTTGTCTTATTGTGGTTGTTTTTTGTTCCTCAAGTGGTGAGAACCATTTATAGATGCCAATATTGTAAAGATCTTTGTTGATCTCGCACAAGGAAGATACACTCAGAAGATTCAAGGAGAATTATTTTCAAGGGCTATCTGGACAAGCTTGCATATAATCATTCTAAAAGATTTGGTTGAAGATTCGTTTTGGAATTAATTAAGCTTCAACACCATATTCTCAAACAATATTTATCAAAGTATATTTTTTGTGGAGTTTTTCTCGTCCTCGCACAAGGAAGATAAGCTCAAAAGGTTCAAGGAGAATTATTCTCAAGTGCTATATGAATATTCTCGCACATAATCATTTTAGAAAATTTTGTTGAAGATTTGTTTTGAAATTAATTAAGTTTCAACGGTCATATTCCCAAACCGCATCTATTGAGGTTTATTTTTGTGAAGATTTATGTTGACCTTGCGCAAGGTGTGACACCCAAATCCCCAAAATAATATAATAATGATAATAATAATAATAATAATAATAATAATAATAATAATAATAATAATAATAATAATTTATACCATATTTTATAAAAATTTGAAACAGATAAGTAAAAACTCTTTCAGAGAAAAAAGAAACTTTTACAAGTTATTTAGGATATCACATTTTTCAAATACAAAAGGCACACTTTAAACTTTTTTCCTCCTATAAAACAGTGGAATCTCCACGAACTTGATTTAACTAGAATTTTTTAACTTAATCCCAAAACCTTATTAGTACATGTAAATTTTTTATACAAAAAGTCATTTCTAATTAAATAAGTAAAACACAACTTATGACTCTCATTTCCTGTATTACCTATCAGAGCAGAGCTTTTCTCAAACTTGAACTTCAAGACTCATTAATTTATAATAACTGCAATTTTCCAAATGCAGGTCCAAGCCAGTCAAACAAAAACAACGAAGAAGATTAGTTTTAAAATCATGTTAATCGTATAATATAAATAAGAAGAACAGACAAATAATCATAATAGATTGTATCAGAACACATAATCTCATTATAAAATAACATCAAAGTCACTCAAGTAAAATCATTATCTCATTATAATATGCATCAAATCATCTAAGAGAAACTATTATCACTTTTGAAACACATTAATCACAACAAAATAATCATAACACAATGCAATGATATGCATAATCTTAGACTCTACTTCTTCACAATTTGGTATCAATCTAACCCTGAAGTACTTGGTTAGGAGACTTGATACTATGCGACCATGCAAGTGGACAAACAAGTCTAATTTGCCATGTCCTCCAAGATCTCCTCAACTCAACCTATGACACATATATGCGACAAACGAGGTAAACATGTGTGGCATGGTAGCTCTCGATATTTGGAGGACTACCTCCAAGTCACCTAGGAGTTCCCCATCTGAATAACTCTAAGGTCTAATAATCACGCTTTAAGGCTCAATAGTAGACAACCATGATTAGGCTCATTCAATTGTACTTCCCCAAAATCACTAGGCTTGTTAGGACCTACCTATATGATGATAAAACAATCTCTACTTCAAGAATTTTCTTCAACTTCATAGGCTAATATATATATACACCGACTTATCAAGCCTAATAATTTTTTTTTATAAAACTAAGCCTAATCTATTTAAATTCATAGGCTTTAAAAAAGTATTAGCCTAACCTTTTTAATAAACTGGCCAAGCGACACCAGGCCATAAGTAGGTCAGACTATAAGCCCCTAACGAACGGCCTAGCCTATTCCCACCTCTATTAGCGAGCCCCTAATGAATCGTTGGGAAATACGACTTTCCCGATCATCTCGCAATATTATACTTATGAATTTAAACGGTCTCTCACCCCTTACCTCACTTCGATGCTTACACGTAAATACGAGTCCACAAGCAAAAAAAAACTTTGTTCTTTGACTCATTGTCCTTCAATCGATCTAAATCGACAGTTTATGGGTAACCGTCAATAATAAATTATGAGAACACTCTCTAAAAAGGTCAATTTCAAAATGGATTTAAGTAAACTTACCCTAAATTGATAAATAATTATTGGATAATATAGCCATTATTAACACATTTTCTTTGGCGTTAATTTCACTCAAATCGGACATATGGTGAAGAAGAACGGTGCAAAATGATGAATTCTATAAATGGAGAAGTCGGGTATTTTAAAGAGAAATTGAGATGGTTAAAAATTTGAGAAAATGTGTTTTATGGACTAGCTAAATGAATAAAACAACATACTGAAATATGGATGAAAACGGAGAAAATTTTCTGAAATAGTTATCGATCACTGATGTCAAACGATAGGCGTTCCAGCTCTATTTTCTTAATTTCCGTTTCCCCTTCCTTTCAAGTAAGCGTTCCATCTCCCATAGGCGGTTGTTCTCCAACTCCTTTTTATTTATATATATTTTTGATTTATTAACAAAATTAGGGATTTAAATCCCTTCACCTAGATAGACCAAACCCATCAACCCTCATATTCATTTTATATTCTACTATTATTATTTTATTTTGCTAAAAAAAAATAATATTTATTTAATCTCACTTTAATACTCATCTAAACAACATTTAATTTTTAAAAGATTACTAATATTTCAGAACTAACATATGATAAATTAGGGTAATTAAAATAATTAACATTTTTTTAAAAAATTAAATATATTGCTAAAAACTGAAACTATCATATTCAAAATAATCTCACTTCCGTAAGTGATGTTTCATTTGCCTTTGCTTATCACTCGCTCCCATCGTATATAGATGGTTATATATATATATATATAAAATTTAACATAAGACTAATCATTTACTCCATATCATATAAGTATATGTGTGTGTACTTTATTCACAAAATTGAACATCTATTTAACACATAAGTTATATGAGTGTGTGTCTGCCCCCACTACCTGAATAACCTCTTTTGGTATTATTGAACATAATATATCTAATCATATGGTAAAGGAATAATGTGGGTAAGTTTAGAGGTAGAACATGCAATAGATGATTGTGGTGTTTACTCTATTCGTTTTCTATTTTCTTTTCTTTCTTCTTCCTTTTCCCTTTTCATTCTCATCCAACTTTTTTTCCCCTTTCTTCTCTTCTTTCTATTTTACAAATTTTCTCCCATACACATTGTTTCTATTATTTTATTTCTATTTCTACTTCAATTTTTTTTTTTAATTTATGTATTGAAAGATTGATAGACTCAACCTCCCAAGTGGGCTGAACCCCCTATTAAGCATTCAACAATATTTTAGTAGTTATTAGTCATACAAATTTTTACTCATACAAATTAATTATACCTCATCCTAAATCATATAGGGCATAATTTTAATTATTCTTAATTATTATAATTATTCTACTAACTATAAAAGTGATCCTAAATAACATAAAAAAATACTAAAGTTTATTAAACATTTATCATTCAAATTTCCAATAGGTTATCCTATCACTAAATTATCATTGCATGAAATTTTATAAGGAATTAATGCATTTATTAATTCTAATAATAACAATAATAGTAGTAATAATATGGACATATTGATAATAGTTTAGACATAGAAAATTTGAGTGTTACAATAGTTGTTTAACTTTTTATTGTATGACAATTAAACCTATAAAATATACTATAGCTTTTCTCTATATATAAGATCTCGTTAACTAAATAACTAGAATTAATAAAATTGGTTTTAAGAACAACAAAGGAAAAAGAAACCAAAACTTTACAAAGCTTGTCTCGTTATATAAAGTTTATCATTTGATGACTAGACAAAGTAAAAAGAAACCAAGACTTTACTTCAGCTTGACAACTTAAAGTTTGGTGACACGCGCCCGTGTTGTTACAAAGATGACTATGGATGCCAACGTAGTATCTCAGTTGCCTATGATAAACCTAATTGGGTTATGTTTCTCTAACTCTAACAAGCGTAACAAGATTTTTTCTACCTTTGACTCTAACAAGCGTCACAAGAATTCTTCTGCCTCTGTCCTTAATTTAGTTCTGCTCAAAGTTGCCTCTGCTGAGTCTACCTCTGGTAATGTAATCAAATTGACTCTGCTAAATCTGCCTCTGATGAAGAAAACAAGTCTCTGCTAAAGTATGCCTTTAATGACGAAAACCAAATTCTATTAAGTTTACCTTTGATGACGAAAACCAGACTCTGCCAAGCCTGCCTCTGATGAAGCAAACCAAACTCTGCTAAAGTTTGCTTCTGATGAAGCAAGAAAGACTTTGCTAAGTCTTCCTCTGATGAAGCAAGCAAGCTTCTGCTCAAACTGCCTCTGACTAGTTGTCTGACTTGTCTCTGATAAATTGCCTCTAGAGATAAAGCAAACGTCTGACTTCCTATGTCTCTGATAAGTTGCCTCTTGTAAAAGTTAACGATCTTGAAATGTCAACATTTTGGCAAAGTCAGTGTTTTAAAAAAGTAAATGCCTATGGTAAAAGTCAACCCCAACAAAGTAATTGCCTTTGACCAAGTCAACGTCTAACAAGAGGAAAAGATCTGATGCAGACAACGAATGCACTTTGATTATCGACACTACCTATGATTATTAGCACCACTTTTGGTAAATCTACCTCTGATTATCTGCTAGGTCTGATTGTTTGTTGCCTCTAATAAATCTGTTGGCTCTAATAATCCTGCCTCTGATTGTTAGTGCCTCTGATCATTGCTTTTGGTCCAATAATTCTGCCTCTTATTGCTCCAGCCTTCTGGTCAAGTAAAGTTGCTTCTGGTCATTGCCTCTAGTCAAGAAATCATGCTTTTGATGTTCTTTCCTGGTCAAGTAAACCTGTTTCTAGTACTCGTGCTTCTGGTAAAAAAAGTATACTTCTGGTTGTTATGTGCCTCTAGTCTAGTACTTTTACATCATCTAAACTTAATTCATATGCTTGAAGTAATTTCGAGTTTCACTTTGAGTTCAACAATCATAATTATTCTCAATGGATCTATTGCTGAATTCAAATGAAACATCATGCTAAAGGGCACAAGGCCATACCATGAAGGACACAAGGCATTCCGTGAAGAACACTCAACCATCCCTTGAAGGACAAAGGAAATGTTGTAATTGCTTCTATAAAAGAACATGCATACACAAGTGTTGAACTAATATAGGATTGGATATGTTACATCCCCTCAATGAGAGTTAGAATCCCCGAATCATACTTTGTGTTCAATCAGACACAAACTAGAATTGGTGGAAATCAACCAAAATATTTTCATACACTTGAACAAATATATGATTTAATATGTAACATCCTCTCAATGAGAGTGAAAATCCTAAAAATAAACTTTGTGTCAATTTAGACACAAATTTGAAATAATGGAAATCAGCACGTTAGTGGCAACAAAACTCGTGAACCTCAATAGCAATTTGCCAGAATGTTGAAAAATGGCTATAACAACAATAGTATGGGGTGGTGTTGAAAGAATACTCAAAGCCTGAAGAGGCAGAGTAATTAATACTTGTAAAGCTTGGAGAGACTGGAGAAATAATACTCAAAGCCTAAAAAGGCAAAGTAAATAATACTTGTAAAGTCTAGAGAGATTGGAGAAAGAATATTCAAAGCTTGAAGAGGTAAAGTAAATAATACTTGTATGTTATTGTTAAAATAATGGATTAAATACTCGACGATACTGAGGCAAAATATCTTTATAAAAGGAGGACTAGATGTAGCAACTTGTTGTATTGTGAACTAGTATAAAAATGTATGTGTATTCCTCTTTTTCTATTTTCTTTATCTTAGTTCTTTATTAATCAACTTTATTTTCTTTATCTTAGTTCTTTATAAATCAACTTTATAAGTTGAATGTTTTGATAAAAAAATATTTTTGCAATAAATCGAAGTATAATTTAAAAATGACATAATACAATTCAAATCCTCTCATTTCTTGTGTTTTTCAGTACCGTCAGTTTTATTGTAGTTTTTATTATATATTGCAGAAAAAAGATATAATAAAATCAAGGGTAAGTTAGTAAAAAAATAAATATAGTTGAAAAATTGAAAGGTATCTCATAAAAATAATAAAGAAAAATCTCAAGAAAAGTTTGAGATCATCCTTTAAACATAAAACTTGACTGGCTTCTTTTTTTTTTTTATTTAATTTTTTTCATGGAGGTTGATTGGAATTTTTACTATAAAAGAAAAATTAATGTTTATTTTATATTCACCTAATGATATTTCCTAGTAAAAGAAACTACCAATTTAATTTATATATAGTTTAATCATATTTTACTATTTAAATATGAGTTTAATTTTTATGCACAAACAATGTAAATTTTTTTACACTATCAGTTCATCACAATCGTTCATATTTGTGACTTTTAAAATAATTAAAATAAAAGTCAAACGTTTATAATTATATGACGAATGTGATAGACTGACAGTGTAAACAACATTTAAACTGTTGGTATTTATAAATTAAATCCTTGAAATATGTGTTAATATTTTTTTGAAATAATATTAATTAAAATACTATTTAGTCTAAAGGATCAAATGCATTTTGACTTCTTCTTATATTTAAGTCCATGAGGTGTATTATAGTATAATTAAATGACAAAATTTAATTTATTTTAATATTTTTAAAAATAATTTTAGAATATATCTAAAAAAATAAAAATTATTAAGTCTCTTTCAAAATTTTGTATATCTTTTGCATTTAGAAATTAAATTAAAAAAAAGCTAAAAAGGTAACAATATTTATATACTTTTTACATTTCCTTTTTAGGATAAAAAATCCAAAATTCACTTTTATTTGGTCTTTCTTGCTTGATATTTTACCCTTTTGTCATATTTAAAGTTTACTATTTCTTTTATCTCGTGAAGAATATCACTTTAGTTAAAAAGTTTAATTTCAAAATAAATATTTTTATTAATTTTAATTTTTCTTTGATTATTATTATTTTAATTATAACTTTAAAGAAAAAATTTAAATTTTATTTGAGATAATTGTAAAATAACCATTAATATCACTTTAATTAATAACTATTTATTTTTTCCGATTTAAAAAATATATCATGTATTACTGTAGTATATCTTTTTTATAATATTATTATAATATATTATGATAAATCAATCTCATGGTATTAGTATTTTTCTATTAAATAAAGTAATATTATCATATTGTATTGTTAAATAAAGAGACACGTACAAATAATATTAATATAAAAATATATTGTATAACATTCCAAAAAGTAAAATATAATGTATTCTAAAATAAAACATATTCATTGAGACAAAAAGTATATACATTCAGTGTATTTTAAATTCATTTTGAATACATCAATCATAATATTTTAGATTTTTGTATTTATTTAAATACAATGAATACTTGTACAATTTTTTTATGGAAGAATTTGTTTATTTTTTACAACAAAAGGAAAGATTATATATATTTTTATTCAACTAATGATTTTTCTTAGTAAAATAAACTACCATTTAATTTATATTTTCTAAGTGTAAAAAAATTTTACACATTTATTTAATCACATTTTACTATTATTATTTTTAGGAAATAATATTATATTGAATACTATTACAAAAGTCAGAATATATTTGATTATTTAGACTAACCAACTACATTTTGAATTTTAATTATATTTACGTTCAAAAGTAGTATTGTAGTATAATTAAATGGGAAAATTAGTTGAACAAAAATATAAGATCTAATTTATTTTAATATTGAAAAAATAATATTATATTACATTAAAATAATGAAATTTAGTTTAAAAGTCTCTCTGGAACTTTTCTTCATTTCTTTCTTAGGATAAAATATCCAAAAATTCACTTTTTCTCTTTGACTTTCTTGCCTGATGTTTTACCCTTTTCTTACATATTCAAAGTTTAATTAGCCAAAAAATATAAATATATATAAAAGTTATTAGATTTAATTTAAATAATATGAGTTTAATAATTTTTATAATGTTAATTAATCAATTAATTAAATTATTATAATATTTAACTTTTATTATATCTATATTGGAAATTATATAATAATTAAAATTAAAGTTAAAAGTTGGCTAAGTTGCTATTTGTTGTTGAGAACCTTTGCAACCTTCACCAACCCATTTACCAACAACACCAACCACAATTCTCTATATTTATTTTCTCCAACTACTCACCCTTTTTGTTTCCTATTCATTTCAAATACTTTTCAATTTTTTGTGACTACTGATCAACAATGGCTACCAAGGTTTTCACTTTGGCTGAAGTCTCTAAGCACAACAATTCCAAAGACTGCTGGCTTGTTATTCGTGGCAGGGTATAAAAATGCTCTCTTTCTGATTTTTTATTTCTGGGTTTTGAGTAATTTGTTTTGTTCTTTTTGAAATTTTGGTGTTTATTTTTTTGGTGTGTTGAAATTGAATTGACTTGTTGAATGGTTGAGAAATGAGATTCACATTGAATTTTAATGTTTTTCAGTTTGTTGTGACATTGCATTAGTTAGATCTTTGCAAGGGATTGGATTTGTTTTAATTGAAAATTGGTCCTATTCTGTATAAAGGGATTTTTTTGTTGTTTTGAAAAATTAATGGAAATTAAATTGTGGTTTTATTTTGGTGTGTTATTTTGAAGTATGATGATTTGTTTCTAAAGCACTAAATTTCTAGCTGAAAGAAAACTAAGTCTCAGTTTCTGGTTCTTTTGAAATTCTAGGGCTTTTTGTGTGTGTTGATATTGAATTCATTTGTTGAATGGTTGAGAGTCACATTACATTTTTATGTTTTTCAGTATATTATTTTTGTTGTAATAAAAACCTTCAAGGATTGGATTCGTAGATCTATGTAAGGGATTGGATTTGTTTTGATTTGATTTAAAGAGGTTCAATTCTGTATAAAGGGATGATTTTTGTTTTTGTTTTTTTGAAAAAGGTCTGAAAATTTGATTGTGTTTTACTCTGAAGTTTTGATGTTATGTCTGATATTTTGAAGTGTTGTCAAATAGCGGCTACAGTTTAGCGGAATTTGAAAATATTGCTTTTGTTTAACAATATGCTATCTAATACAGTGTTGTCAGTAGCGTCTATTGTGGGCACTATACTCTTACATCATAGAGAAATTTGAACAAATTGATATTTTTTCGCGATCTGCAATTGACAACATTGTTTTGAAGCATAATGATTTGCTTCGAAAGCACATATTGTTTTTAAAATCTCTAGCTGAAAGAAAACAAGTCTCAGTTTCTGGTTGATTGGTTTAATTGTTCAAATGTGTTTTAGGGATTGTTTCTTGAGTATAAAGGTAGTTCACTAACAGTGTAAAATAATTTTACAATCACATAGTTAGATAATTGTCTTTGATTTAAAAACTATACAATATGATGTGACAAATTGAATGACAATGTAAAATTATTTTACAGTGTCAGTGCACTACCTTTATTCTCTTTTTTCTTTTTCAAAGTGTTGTTTTTGAGTTGCAGATCTCAATTTGTAGCCATATGCAAATTTTGATAAGGTTTTTTCATTAAATTTCATGATTGTTTTCTTTCTGATTAAATTAAATGATAAGACATTTTAAGTTTCATGTTCTGGAATCCAATCATGATTCCATTAGGGAAAAGAAAAGTTGATTCTGAAAGCTTATTGTAATATGGCTACTATGTTTAATTGGTTTTATGTAGAATTGTACTGTTTGTTGTCTTAAAAGCTTAAGTTATTCATTTGATTGTGCTTTTCGCCTTTTCCTTTATGTTTAACTTGTAACTCTGAAAATAAGAAAGATCTTCACATATTTCTGATTTTTGTATTGTTTGTAATCGAAGATCTACTTTTGAGTTACACATGCTGTTTTATTATATTGGAAGCAAGAGTTTGGAATATGACTTAGATTTACTTTGCGTTGACTTTGTCTTTCTGCATGTCTTCTTTATCCTATGAAGCACATACAAACATGGACACCAAATATTGTGCTGACACGTAGACACTGATAAAAATTTCAGAAAAGGAAAATGAATAAATATAACTACGCGTCAGTGTCGTGTCGGTGTCAGACACTAGACACGTCTTCATTATGAAGTATTAGTGCTACAATCTTTATCCATCTTTTGTCTTTCTTAACTGAAATACAATCAAAACTTGCAGTCAAACTTGAATTTTTTGACTGCAAACTTTTTAATCTCTTGGGGTGATTTGAAGTTATGTTGTGTTGATTAGATTATGTCCCTTTACCTCAATTACCATATCTTTTTTTGGAACAGGTTTATGATGTGACACCGTTCTTAGAGGATCACCCTGGTGGAGATGAAGTCCTGTTGTCTTCCACAGGTATCTCACATTTTCTCTAAAAATATCAAAATTTTCAATTCAAACCACATGATCTCAGAGACGTGAGATGTATGTAGCACCGACATTTCAGATTCAATGCATGTTTGGTGTAGAGGTATCAAATGGGTCGGCCCTGTCCGGTCAGGACCACGTGGGCCAGAGTACATAAATAGGTCAGTGCGGCCCGACCCACTTTGCAATGGACTGCAAATATTTAAGTTTGGCCCGACTATTGTGGGTTGTGAGGGCTAATGGGCTAGCCTGACTCTTCCTTTCTTTCTGATTTAGTGATTTTAGTTTTTTTTTTCTTGTTTTGTAAGTGAATTGGGTTGTATTGAGAAATTAAGATGAATAACTTTTTCTAAAATTGAGACCAAGAAAATGAAGAAATCTGATTATTTTTGAAAAAAAAAAACTGGTTTATCTTTTTCTTCTACACATGGGCCAGCCCAGCCCAATCAACCCTATTTTTAAAATGGGCTTGGCCAAAAAGATTATTGTTTTTAGGCTGAGACTAAAATGGGAGCCGACTGGCACAGCCCGCTGGGCCCAGTCTATTTTGATAACTCGAGTCTGGTGTCCGACACATGTGGTTTCATTCAATCATTTCTATTTTTTCAAATTGTTATTGGTGTATAAGGGTCTTGTTTGGTGCATGTACCTGTGTCGGTGCATCATAAATGTAAATATAAATAAATGTCTTTTGTTTTGATATAGTCCAAACGACAAATGTTTGCAGGGAAAGATGCAACTGATGATTTCAACGACGTTGGTCATAGCTCAAGTGCATCAGCGATGATGGACGAGTATTATATTGGAGATATCGATGTATCAACCATTCCCTCTAAGGTTGACTACACTGCTCCAAAACAACCTCAATATAATCAGGATAAGACGCCGGAGTTCATCATCAAGATCCTTCAGTTTCTTGTTCCCTTGTTGATCTTGGGCGTGGCAGTTGGCATTCGTTTCTACACCAAATCAACATAATCATATAAACAAGCACCATTTTGAAATGAATAATATGTTAGTGTTTGTTGACTGTTGAAAGACAAGGACTGTTTTGTTCTCAAGTGCTCCAATGATGAGGTTTGCTAGGATATGCAATGTGATATTGTGCTTTGTTTGCCTTTTCCTTGTAATTTGCTTTTAAATCTCATATTGTCTTTCTCTGTCATTCATTTGCTACCAGAACCTGAATAGTTTTATGGGGTTTTAACAATATAAAGTTTTTGGTTGATTCTCATTTTCACACACAAGGTAATGTTTGTGTTGATAAATTTGCTGGTTTTGGTACTTTTACTCCCTTCAATTCTTTTTATAAGAGACAAGTACGATACTTTTTTGGTTTTTAATATATGAAACACATTACACATTTTAAGTGTATTAGTTATTGATATTACTCTTTATACCGCTAATTTATTACTGAGTTTTAGTTTTTCTTAAAGTTCGTTGCTATTGAGTTTCATTAAATAATAACTGCTATGAACATTTTTGGACAAATTAGTATCAACTCCTTTAAACGTGAAAAAACTTCTTTTGAGAAATTAAGATGAATAACTTTTTCTAAAATTGAGACCAAGAAAATGAAGAAATCTGATTATTTTTGAAAAAAAAAAACTGGTTTATCTTTTTCTTCTACACATGGGCCAGCCCAGCCCAATCAACCCTATTTTTAAAATGGGCTTGGCCAAAAAGATTATTGTTTTTAGGCTGAGACTAAAATGGGAGCCGACTGGCACAGCCCGCTGGGCCCAGTCTATTTTGATAACTCGAGTCTGGTGTCCGACACATGTGGTTTCATTCAATCATTTCTATTTTTTCAAATTGTTATTGGTGTATAAGGGTCTTGTTTGGTGCATGTACCTGTGTCGGTGCATCATAAATGTAAATATAAATAAATGTCTTTTGTTTTGATATAGTCCAAACGACAAATGTTTGCAGGGAAAGATGCAACTGATGATTTCAACGACGTTGGTCATAGCTCAAGTGCATCAGCGATGATGGACGAGTATTATATTGGAGATATCGATGTATCAACCATTCCCTCTAAGGTTGACTACACTGCTCCAAAACAACCTCAATATAATCAGGATAAGACGCCGGAGTTCATCATCAAGATCCTTCAGTTTCTTGTTCCCTTGTTGATCTTGGGCGTGGCAGTTGGCATTCGTTTCTACACCAAATCAACATAATCATATAAACAAGCACCATTTTGAAATGAATAATATGTTAGTGTTTGTTGACTGTTGAAAGACAAGGACTGTTTTGTTCTCAAGTGCTCCAATGATGAGGTTTGCTAGGATATGCAATGTGATATTGTGCTTTGTTTGCCTTTTCCTTGTAATTTGCTTTTAAATCTCATATTGTCTTTCTCTGTCATTCATTTGCTACCAGAACCTGAATAGTTTTATGGGGTTTTAACAATATAAAGTTTTTGGTTGATTCTCATTTTCACACACAAGGTAATGTTTGTGTTGATAAATTTGCTGGTTTTGGTACTTTTACTCCCTTCAATTCTTTTTATAAGAGACAAGTACGATACTTTTTTGGTTTTTAATATATGAAACACATTACACATTTTAAGTGTATTAGTTATTGATATTACTCTTTATACCGCTAATTTATTACTGAGTTTTAGTTTTTCTTAAAGTTCGTTGCTATTGAGTTTCATTAAATAATAACTGCTATGAACATTTTTGGACAAATTAGTATCAACTCCTTTAAACGTGAAAAAACTTCTTTTGTTTTTTTTTTATAGATAGAACCGAAGGGATTACTGTATAGAGTTTTGTTTGGTGGGGTTTATTTTTTAGATTTGTTAGTGAAGACTTTTTCTGCATAAAGGTTGAAATCCTATTTGTTTGTGAATACTTTTCCCAACAACAAATTTTCTCACAAAAATAAATTGAAAATCAGTTATAGACACATCACAAGTTGTTTTTTTGATAAGTTGGCAAAATCATGTCTAAATAAGCTCTTCCAAGTTCTTTCTAAAACTTTGGCAAAAAGGGCTTAACTGTTA
Organism: Cicer arietinum; assembly: GCF_000331145.2. Lineage (NCBI taxonomy): Eukaryota > Viridiplantae > Streptophyta > Magnoliopsida > Fabales > Fabaceae > Cicer > Cicer arietinum. The sequence continues at coordinate 35,618,115 of NC_021165.2, forward strand.
GGCACGACTTTAGATGGTTTCTTCTTGTTTGTAAGTTGGTTTTTAGAAAGTTTAGGATAGTTAAGTATATATATTTTAATATATATTTGATGTTTTAAAAAAATTTAAAAGAACTACATGATATTATATGTTCAATTTATTAAGTATAATTTGAAATTTATAATAATCTAGAATTATTTAGATAAGTCACAATATCTATTGAAAAATCTAGAACTATATTAAATATAGAAAAGTGTAGAAAATATTTAGAAGTATGTATTAATTAGGAAAGTTCTAAAAGTATTTTCAGAGTAATCTTATTATACCTATAAATATCTCTTTGTACTTAACATTTGAAATTAAGCAAGTTGTAAGTTTTCTTTTAGAAATACATCTCTTCCTCTAATAAAGTGGTATCAGAGCTTGGTTGAGAAAGCTGTTGTGCAAATAAAGTTGATAGATGGCAACTGATGCCTATACTAATTTTCATTTTCCTCTTCTTACAAAAGAAAACTATGAAAAATGGTGTTTTCGCATGAAAGCTTTGTTTGTTGTCTAATGTATATGAGAGATTGCGGAGAAAGGTTATGAGAAGCCACCTGATGAAGAAAGTTTGTCTCAAAATGAGAAAAAAACATTGTTAAAGACGAAGATGAAAGATCAACTTGCTCTTACCTTCATATATTAATGTTTAGATGATTCAATGTTTGATAAGGTTGTCGATGCTACTACCTCAAAGGAAGCTTGGGAGATTTTGGAGAAATCACTTCAAGGCATTGACAAAGTGAAGAAGATAAGCTTCAATCTCTAAGAGGAGATTTTGAAGCTTTGAAGATGAAAGATTCCGAATCAATTTCAGATTATTGCTTAAGGGCGAAGACAATTGTTGATCAAATGAAGAGATATCGAGACAAGATAGAAGATGTTCATGTAGCACAGAATATAAGGATACTAATAGTTTGTGGTATATGGACAATGGTGTAAGTAATCATATGTGCAAATGCAAGGAGAATTCTATGGAACTTAGTGAGAAGGTGAATGAAAATGTATCAATTGAAGGCTCACCAAATGTGCAAATTGAAGGGAAAGAAGAAGACCAAAAGACCACGACACCCATTCAAGATGCAACTCCACCACCTCCTTCATCTAAAGAAAGTTCAAGCAAAGACTAGGGAAGAAGAGAGACATGAATGACATTTATGAAAGGGCTAATGAAATTACTTTTGACTTTGAAGAGTTATATTGCTTTTCGGTAGATAGTGAACCATCAAGGTTTGGTGAAGCTATAAAAGACAAAAGACAACAAGCTATGAATAGAGAAATTGAATCAATTGTGAAGAACAATATTCGAGAATTACCAACTATACCAAAGGCTAAAAAGAATACTAACGGAGTGGCAGAAAAATACAAAGAAGGATTCAAACAAAAACATGAAGTTGACTATGAAGAATTTTAAACGAAAAAGATTCGAGAAACATAGATAAAATCAAAAATCTATCAACTTGATGTGAAGTCAAAATTTCAAAATGGTTATCTTGAAGAAAAGGTATACACTGAACAATCATTAAGCTATATTGTCAAAGAAAATGAGAATAAAATTTTAACACTAAAAAAAGATTGATAGGGACTAAGAGCAAGACTAAAGGTGAAGAAGAAAATTTCAAATTAAGGGGGAGTTATGTTACGTATAATTTGAAATTTAGAATAATGTAGAATTATTTAGATAAATCATAATATCTATTGAAAAATCTAGAATCATATTAAATATAGAAAAGTGTAGAAAATATATAGAAGTATATATTAATTGGGAAGATTCTAGAAATATTTTTAGAGTTCTCTTATTGTACTTATAAATATGTCTTTGTACTTAACATCTGAAATTAAGCAAGTTGTAAGTTTTCTTTTTAGAAATACATCTCTTCCTCTAACACAATTATGATGTTCTTTTAATTTTTTTAAAAATATCGAATACGTATTATAATATAAACTTAATTCTTTAAAAAATTTCCTTCTAAAATTCAACTCACAAACAAAACCTAAAGAAATTAAGGGACCGTTTACTTTGTCAAAACATATGCCGTTTCTATTTTTTTTTAATAAAAAGAAAATCAACTTTTAAAATGAATAATCGTTTATATTTTCTGAAACAACGAAAATATCAAAAAAAAAAAAAAATTATTATTTCTAAAAATACATCTTCATTAATTAATATTTTATTTTATCTAGTTAACAATGATTTATTTCTAAAGTATTTTATCCAAATAAGATTTAACACATTTTTTAAGAAATAAAAATGAAATAAATGTCCCCTAATAATCACGACAATTGATATTGCAGTGAATTAATACATTATTATTGAAATTAATACGGCAAAGATATATCGTACTACAACATATTTCCTCTTGATTACAGCTACTTTGATGATAATGACATCTTTCCACCACATACATTTTCATTTTCTTTTTATTTAATTGCAGTTTTAGCATCTCTATTGTTACCAATTCACGAAAATGGTCCTATATTTTAAAAGTCGACAGTTTTGTTTGTTCTCTCATATTTTTGAACTAAAAAATACACAATTGACATATTTTTAATGACGTGACATACAATTCTATGATATAGAACCATCTAAATGCATTAATTATTCATATGTCATAAATTAAATTAAAAGTTATCGAAGTTGAAAGCTAAGTTTTTACTGCGTTTTATTTTAATTTTATGGGTGTTAATGTTTTTACATTATCGTATCATATGTCACGTTATTTAAAACATATCGCGTCATCATTTTTTAGTTAAAAAAAATCAGAATGAGGGATCAAAACTGTCGACTTTTAAAATAGGGGGACCAATTTCGTGAATCAATAAAAATAGAGGGAAAAAAATTGCAATTAAGCATTTTTTCTCAATGAAACCGTAAATAAATTCATACATAAACTCGAAGTCTCAAAAACAAACTATCCAACTTAATAATATTGACAAATAAATATACACATAAACTCAAAGTCTCATATCCAAACCAAGAACATAGTATCAAATCTAATAATATTGGATTTATCACTTGAGCTAAACTTACAAATATATTTTCATTCTTATTCAATAAAATTGCGATTTAATATTTAGAAATCACATCAAGGATGAATATAAGGAGGTCTAAAGCGAATTTAAATATAAAGTCTTTTATAACATATAATAGTATTTTTGTAAAATTATTAAATTTTTATAATCTTTTTAAACAATTTAAAATACAAAATTATTTAGTAAATTAATATAATCAATTTAATATAATACATATTTTTCAATAGATAATAAAGTCGGTTAATTTAATATTGTTGAGTTAATATTAGTTTTAGATTTAAAAATGTTAAAATAAAAGGCATTTTTATAAGTACAATTTTTTTAAAAAAGTCTTTTTATCAAGTAAAAATTTATTTATTTATTTAGACTTAAAACCATTGCTTTGGTATGCTTATCTTTTAAGTCGGTCTCTCACATACTCCTGGTAAATTAAAAGAGTAGCTCTACACTCAACACATTTGAGTTGGGTTGTCTTTTCAATTTTACTAGATTGAAATATAAATCAAGAAATAATATTACCTTTATATAATTCGTTTAAATTATTTTATATCACTTCTCAACGAAATAAATATGATAATTTATAAGTTCAATTAGTTAGATAATATTATTATTATATGTTAGTGATAATTGTATTTTAGATTTTATTATTCTTTAGTATATTAAATTTTGATATATTTGTTTATAAAATTCTAGCGAATGGTTATTCCCTCATCTCCTTTCTTATATATGAATATATTAGATTATGATTGTTGACATGATATCAAAGAGTTTTTGATTGATTTTGGGATCTATTGTAAATTGGTCTACAACTTTGTGGGGTTTGAGGGATCGCCCTGAATTTTTTTTTTGGACAACCCGTTTTGCAGCTGATACTAGTTTCCTCCCTTCATTTTTATTTCCGATGCAATTTTGCTCTTCGGTTTCCAGCACATTTTTCGTTTGGTTCGTGACAGTGGTGGATCTTGCAAAAAATATTAGGGGGAACTAAAGAGCAATAAGTATTAACTAAAATAGTATAATTGAAATTATAAAAGTCGTATAGTTTTTTTTAGAGCTTTACGTAATTCATACATAGTCGACAAGTTAGAAAAGTTAGAGCTTCAATTCTTACAATTATCACAAGGCACACAATTTACACAAGTGTTTAGAGCTTCCCACAATTCAATCAAATAAAATATATCCGCTTTACAATTTTCATCTTTGTCGAAAATTTTCTTCTTGAAAAATACATTAATTTTCTTATGTTTAAATATCTTGTCACTCTTAAAAAAATACACAACTTAATTAAAAGAGTTCACAAATTAACTAAAACAATTCTCAATTAACAAATAGTATCACACTATATCATATATGAATTGTTACATGTAAAAGTTATAGTTTGTTAATAGGTAGTAGTTGCGTAGCTAATTAGAGTGTTAGAGTTTGTCTGTTCCATATCAGTTAGTTTATCATTAAATATTAAATAATTTATCTGTATATAGAGCTCGTTGTATTAATTTTATTATATTTTCTCAATATAAAGTGTAATAAATGTCTACTTCGTTTATCTCTTCAATCGTGTAATTTCTAATATGATATCAACGACTTGATTGTGATTTAAAAACTATTGAATAATCTCCTTTACATTGTAGCAAAAATAAGAAGAAAATTATTACATATAAGAACCATTGACATTTATTTTTTTACTTCAATTATAGACAAAAATTACTTAAGAAGAAAAGGAAAAAAATTTAAGAACCTGAAATAAGAGATAAATGGCGCTGATTGAGATAGTATAAGGATCACCAAAAAGCGACGCTGGCGGCTAGTTGCTGCGTCTGAAAGCGAGAGTCCAAGGGAAGAGAGGGAGAACAAGCAGATAACTAAGAGAAGATACGGAGAGAGGTAGATAAGAGATATGTGATGTTGAAAAGAGAGGGATAGAGCAGAGAGGAGATATGTGATGTTGAGAGAAGAAAGGCAGAGAGGCATATATGAGAGATGTGATGTTGAGAGAGGAGAGGGAGAAAGGCAGATATAAGTTTCTCAAAACCACAAAGGTTTAGGTATATTTTAGTAACTTATCACTATTACTTTTCATATTATTTATAAAAAAAAATATAGGAGATGTTGTGCCCCCTGCCTGCTCTCGGAAAGATCCGCCACTAGTACCTAATTGCCTCTACTATTGACAAGTTATCCCTAATTTCTTTTGTTTTCAATGATTGTGTTCATCGTATTTTCTGTCAATGTTTATCATGGTTAGTGCTAAGGATAATTATCTTCAAGCTGTTAGTGTCCACCTCAATTGACATAATTACTCTTATTGGAGTTACGTGATGAATAATTTTTTGATTGAAAAAGATATGTAGAGTTATGTTGATGGAACTTCTGTTAAGCATACAAATAAAAAGGATGAAGCTAAATATGCAAAAGATTTGAAAACATGTAATGTTAGTAATTCAAAAATCATTACTTGGATTAATAATTCTATTGAACAATCCATAGGTGTGCCCCTAGCAAAATATGATATTGCTAAAGAGATTTGGGATCATTTGAAATATTTATATGTTCAGTCTAACTTTGCAAAAATGGTATCAGTTGGAAAGGGATATTAAGGCCCCTAAGCAAAACAATATGACTATTCAAGAATTGTATTCGGCAATAACTAATTTGTGGAATCTATTGGATCTTATGGAATCAACTAAGTTGAAAGTTGTCAATGCCTTCAATGATCAAAGAGATGAACAACTTGTGGTTTGGTTTCTGATGGCTCTTCGTGATGATTTTGAGGGTCTTCGTGGGGGTATTTTGCATCATACTCCTCTCCCTAGTGTTGAATCAGTAGTCACTGAATTGTTGGCAGAAAAATTCAAACTCAAGATCCACTATACTGTGTTAGATAATAAAATTCTCTCTACTCCTCCATTTGTTTTTGTTTCTCCTAATCATAAAGGAAAACCTCAAGGCAGGGTTGGGCTTCATAATAATTAATGTGTTTTTTGCAAAGAAAAAGGTCATTAAAAAACACAATGTTCAAAATTGAGGAGAGCAAATAAGAAGAATTTTAGGGGTCCATCATCCAATGTTGTTGCTTTTATTCCTCCTACTACTGGCTCTAGTTTTTTTTATGTATACCATTTTGAGACTATTTTTCAAATATATGATATTGCAGAACAACTTCAAAAACTTATTGTCACTTGGTCACATGCCATGTCTTCCCCTTCTACTAGAGATATGAACTTCTCTAGTTTGTCAGGTATATCTCATTCCATATGAATTCTTGATTCTGGAGCATCGCACCATATGTCATATGATGATAAATCTTTTGTGTTTGTGAATCTTGTCTCGTTTGTGTCAGTTATGACTTCTGATGGCACTCTTATGGCATTATCAGGCATTGATTCTGTCTCCACACCTAACTTGTTTTTTTTCTTCTTCTGATGTTTATTATATTCCTAATCTCACTTTGAGTCTTGCTTCTATTAGTCAATTGTGTGATTTTGGTTATTCAGTTTCTTCTACTTCTTGTTGTGTGTAGGATCCATACTCCAAGAGTTTGATTAGGACAAGCCATAGACATGGGGACTTTATGTTTTGGATGACCTGCGAGTCCCATATATTGTAGCTTCAACATCCACTGCTTACTTATTATCTAGTTTACATTTGAATTATTCGTCTTCTAAATTTTTATTTATGTCATTCTCGTGTTGGATTTATCTTATGAAAAACTAGTCTTATTTTTTTATATTTATCATATGTTGTGTAATGGTAATGACTCAACCTAAAGCTCTTATAAAGTGTTTTTCATTGTGATTTAGATGGTGAATATACCTCTAATTCATTATTTGAATTACATGTTTATGATGACACCCTCCACCAGACGTCTTGTATTGATACTCCTCAACATAATGAAGTTGTTGAAAGGAAACACTATCATATTATTGAGATTGCTCGTTCCCTTCTGTTGTTTGTTTTGGTCCCGATTGTCTTAATGTTGTCCTTGCTATTTAGAATATCATTTTCTGTCATATCAGATTTGTCTCCCATTGAAAAATTATATGCTTCTATCCGTTATTACTCTTATTTGAAAGTTTTTGGTTCTACTTGTTTTGTTCTTTGTCCACAAGTAGAACACAGTAAGTTGTCTTCTCGTTCTACCATGTGTATTTTTCTTGGTTATGGGAATGGTCAAAAGGGTTATCGTTGTTATGATCCTCATACAAGAAAGCTTTATATTTCTTATCATGTTATTTTTCTTGAGCACATTCCATTTTATTGTGTTTCCTCTAATTCTCATATTACTAATAGTTCGGAACTAACCGAAAGTTTTTGGTTCTACTTGTTTTGTTCTTTGTCCACAAGTAGAACACAATAAGTTGTCTTCTCGTTCTACCATGTGTATTTTTCTTGGTTATGGGAATGGTCAAAAGGGTTATCGTTGTTATGATCCTCATGCAAGAAAGCTTTATATTTCTTATCATGTTATTTTTCTTGAGCACATTCCATTTTATTGTGTTTCCTCTAATTCTCATATTACTAATAGTTCGGAACTAACCTATATTGATTCTTATGAAAAACCAGTCTTATTTTTTTTATATTTATCATATGTTGTGTAATGGTAATGAGTCAACCTAAAGCTCTTATAAAGTGTTTTTCATTGTGATTTAGGTGGTGAATATACCTCTAATTAATTATTTGAATTACATGTTTATGATGACACCTTCCACCAGACATCTTGTATTGATACCCGTCAACATAATGAAGTTGTTGAAAGGAAACACTATCATATTATTGAGATTGCTCGTTCCCTTCCGTTGTTTGTTTTGGTCCCCATTGTCTTAATGTTGTCCTTGCTATTTAGAATCTCATTGTCTGTCATATCAGATTTGTCTCCCATTGAAAAATTATATGCTTCTATCCGTTATTACTCTTATTTGAAAGTCTTTGGTTCTACTTGATTTGTTCTTTGTCCACAAGTAGAACACAATAAGTTGTCTTCTCGTTCTACCATATGTATTTTTCTTGGTTATGAGAATAGTCAAAAGGGTTATTGTTGTTATGATCCTCATGCAAGAAAGCTTTATATTTCTTATCATGTTATTTTTCTTGAGCACATTCCATTTTATTGTGTTTCCTCTAATTCTCATATTACTAATAGTTCAGAACTAACCTATATTGATTCTTTTGTTCCTAATGATAATTATTCTAAGGATTGTAATATTGAAAATTATAGGAAAAACACTACTACTCCACATGATGACGTCCATCTTCTCCCCCCGATTGTCCAGCTACCTCATGCGATTGTTGATAGTTCGTCTCCTTCTTCGTCTCCTCTTTCGCCTCCCCTCTCGTGGTTGTAAGTCTACTCAATTACCTAATCTTGTCTATTACACTTACTCAACTTCATTTGCTACTTTTTTTAACCTCTATTCACAGTTTGTGTAAGCTATCTTCCTATAAAGAGGCTATTCTTTATCCTCTTTTAAAGTAGTCCATGGCAGAAGAATTCTCTACATTGTAGAAAACATATACTTCAGAATTAGTACCTCTTCCTCCTGGAAAGCGTGCTATTGAGTCTCATTAGATATATAAGATAAAAACTAAGTCTGATGGGTCGATTGAGCGCTAGAAATAATCTCTTGTTGCTAAGGGATTCTCTTAACAATATGGTATGAATTATAAAGAAAGTTTTGTTCTTGTAGCAAATATGACCATTATCGGTACTCTTATTGAAGTTCGATCTATTTACTCTTATTGACCTCTTGAGTTGAATACCAAATATAACCCGTCTAATGGTGTTCCTTTACCAGATCTCACTTTGTATTGTACTTTGGTTGGTAGTGTAGTGTATCGTACGATAACCAGACCTAGTATTGCTTATGTTGTTCATGTTGGGTGCGTTTGATTTACTGAAAAATGAGGGACATGACAAAACAACTCTTGTTGTATCATGTTTGATGTAAAAACTGGTTGTGGGACTAAACAAACTAGCGGACAACAAACTGGACAAAATTTGTAATTCTTATCTTTTGCTCAACCATGTGACAACTTTTTTTCCTTTCGACAAACTATCTAAGATACAAAATGATCTTTTATTTTCTACTGAAAAAACGTGTTTTTCTCTTTCATCTCTTCTATCTTTCTCTGATCACTTTTCTCTCCCTTTTTCTCTTTCTCCCTGTTATTTCTCTATCTCTTCCACTCACCCATACTCTCCCATCTCTTACTTTCTCTCCCACATATCTTTGTCGTTGTCTCGTCTCTTTTTCTCTTCCTCTCCCTTCCTATATTTCTCTACCTTTTTCACT